>NW_026728195.1:0-293658 GCF_030684315.1 Stegostoma tigrinum | reverse complement strand
TCCCCCTCCTCCTCCTGCCCTCCCCCCACCCACCCCCCTCCCCCCTCTCCCTCCTCCTCCTCTCCTCCCCACACTCCTCCACTTCCTTCCCCCCACTCTCCTCCTGCTCCTTCCCGCCCCACTCTCCTCCGCCGCCTCCCCGCCCCACTCTCCTCCTCCTTCGCCCCACCCTTCCTTCTCCTTTCCCCCCCACCTTTCCCTCCTACTCCTCGTTTCCCCACACCCTCCGCTGCCTCCACCTCCCTCACCCTCCTCCTCCTTTGCCCACCCTCCTCCTCCTTTGCCCACCCTCCTCCTCACAGCCCCTTGTCCCCTCCATCCACTCCCGCACACAGCCACTTGCCCCTGCAGTACTTAGCAACTGACAGCGACTTGCCTCCTCTGTCATTACCCGCTCCCAGCCTCTTTGCCCCTGCTGTCCTGACCCCCTCACAGCCTCTTGCCCCTGCAGTCTTCACCCATCTACGGCGACTTGCCCCCTCGGTCCTGACCCGCTCACAGAGACTTGAGCCCACTGTCCGCACCCGCTCACAGCGACTTGCCCCCCGCAGTCATGTCGCAGTCACAGGGACTGGCCATCCGCAGCCCTGACCCGCGCTCAGGGACCGGCCCCCGCGCCCCTGACCCGCGCTCGGGGACCGGCCCCCGCGGCCCTGACCCGCGCTCCGGGGACCGGCCCCCGCGGCCCTGTCCCGCGCTCGGGGTCCGGCCCCCGCGGCCCTGTCCCGCGCCTCGGGGACCGGCCCCCGCGGCCCTGTCCCCGCGCTCGGGGGACCGGCCCCCGCGGCCCTGTCCGCGCTCGGGGACCGGCCCCCCGCGGCCCTGTCCCGCGCTCGGGGACCGGCCCCCGCGGCCCTGACCCGCGCTCGGGGACCTGCCCCCCGCGGCCCCTGACCCGCTCACGGGGAATGTGCCCCCGCGGCCCTGACCCGCTCACGGGGAATGTGCCCCCGCGGCCCTGACCCGCTCACGGGGACCGGCCCCCGCGGCCCTGACACGCTCACGGGGAATGTGCCCCCGCGGCCCCTGACCGGCTCACGGGGACTTGCCCCCCCCGCAGCCCTGACCGGCTCACGGGGACTTGCCCCCCCGCAGCCCTGACCCGCTCACAGGGACCGGCCCCCCGCGGCCCTGACACGCTCACAGGGAATGTGCCCCCGCGGCCCTGACCCGCACACAGGGACCGGCCCCCCGCGGCCCTGACACACTCACAGGGACCGGCCCCCGCAGTCCTGACCCGCTCACAGCGATATGCCCTCCGCAGCCCTGACCCGCTCACAGCGACTTGCCCCCCCCCGCACTCCTCTCGCGCTCACAGCGACTTGCCCTCCGCAGCCCTGACCTGCTCACAGCGACTTGCCCCCTGCAGTCCTCTCGCGCTCACAGCGACTTGCACCCCGCAGTCGTCTCGCGCTCAGAGCGACCGGCCCCCGCAGCCCTGCCACGCTCACAGGGACCGCCCCCCCGCAGCCCTGCCACGCTCACAGGGACTTGCCCCCCGCAGCCCTGACCCGCTCACAGCGACTTGCCCCCCGCAGCCCTGACACGCTCACAGGGACTGGGCCCCCCGCAGCCCTGACACACTCACAGGGACCGGCCCCCCGCGGCCCTGACCCGCTCACGGGGACCGGCCCCCCGCGGCCCTGACCCGCTCACGGGGACCGGCCCCCGCGGCCCTGACCCGCTCTCGGGGAATGTGCCCCCGCGGCCCTGACCCGCTCACGGGGACCGGCCCCCGCGGCCCTGACACGCTCACAGGGAATGTGCCCCCGCGGCCCTGACCCGCTCACAGGGACCGGCCCCCCGCGGCCCTGACCGCTCACAGGGACCGGCCCCCGCGGCCCTGACACGCTCACAGGGAATGTGCCTCCGCGGCCCTGACACGCTCACAGGGAATGTGCCCCCGCGGCCCTGACCGGCTCACGGGGACCGGCCCCCCGCGGCCCTGACCGGCTCACGGGGGACCGGTCCCCGCGGCCCTGACCCGCTCACAGGGACCGGCCCCCCCGCGGCCCTGACACGCTCACAGGGACCGGCCCCCCGCGGCCCTGACACACTCACAGGGAATGTGCCCCCGCGGCCCCTGACAGGCTCACGGGGACCTTCCCCCCGCAGCCCTGACCCGCTCACGGGGACCGGCCCCCCGCGGCCCTGACCCGCTCACGGGGACCGGCCCCCCGCGGCCCTGACCCGCTCACAGGGACCGGCCCCCCGCGGCCCTGACACGCTCACAGGGTACGTGCCCCCGCGGCCCTGACCGGCTCACAGGGACTTGCCCCGCCGCGGCCCTGACCCGCTCAGGGGGACCGGCCCCCGCGGGCATGACCCGCTCAGGGGGACCGGCCCCCGCGGCCCTGACACGCTCACGGGGAATGTGCCCCCGCGGCCCTGACCCGCTCACGGGGACCGGCCCCCGCAGCCCTGACCGGCTCACGGGGACTTGCCCCCCGCAGCCCTGACCGGCTCACGGGGACCGGCCCCCGCAGCCCTGACCGCTCACGGGGACCGGCCCCCGCAGCCCTGACCGGCTCACGGGGACCGCCCCCGCGGCCTGACCGGCTCACAGGGACCGGCCCCCGCGGCCCTGACCCGCTCACAGGCACCGGCCCTCCGCGGCCCTGACACACTCACAGGGAATGTGCCCCCGCGGCCCTGACCCGCTCACAGGGACCGGCCCCACCGCAGCCCTGCCACGCTCACAGGGACTTGCCCCCCACAGCCCTGACCCGCTCACAGCGACTGGCCCCCGCAGCCCTGACACGCTCACAGGGACCGGCCCCCCGCAGCCCTGACACACTCACGGGGAATGTGCCCCCGCGGCCGTGACCCGCTCACGGGGACCGGCCCCCGCGGCCATGACCCGCTCACGGGGACCGGCCCCCGCGGCCATGACCCGCTCACGGGGACCGGCCCCCGCGCCATGACCCGCTCACGGGGGACCGGCCCCCCGCGGCCATGACCCGCTCACGGGGACCGGCCCCCGCGGCCATGACCCGCTCACGGGGGACCGGCCCCCGCGGCCATGACCCCGCTCACGGGGACCGGCCCCCGCGGCCATGACCCGCTCACGGGGGACCGGCCCCCGCGGCCATGACCCGCTCACGGGGACCGGCCCCCGCGGCCATGACCCGCTCACGGGGACCGGCCCCCGCGGCCATGACCCGCTCACGGGGACCGGCCCTGAGCCGCTCACGGGGACCGGCCCCCGCGGCCCTGACCCGGCTCACGGGGACCGGCCCCCCGCGGCCCTGACACGCTCACGGAGACCGGCCCCCCCGCGGCCCTGACACGCTCACAGGGAATGTGCCCCCGCGGCCCTGACAGGCTCACAGGGACCTTCCCCCCCGCGGCCCTGACCGCTCACAGGGACCGGCCCCCCGCGGCCCTGACACGCTCACAGGGAATGTGCCCCCGCGGCCCCTGACCTGCTCACAGGGACCGGCCCCCCCGCGGCCCTGACCCGCTCACAGGGACCGGCCCCCCGCGGCCCCTGACACACTCACAGGGAATGTGCCCCCGCGGCCCTGACAGGCTCACAGAGCTGCGGGGGGGGAGGTCCCTGACCCGCTCACGGGGACCAGCCCCCGCAGCCCTCACCCCGCTCATGGGGACCGGCCCCCCCGCGGCCCCTGACCCGCTCACAGGGACCGGCCCCCCGCGGCCCTGACACGCTCACAGGGAATGTGCCCCCCGCGGCCCTGACCGCCTCACAGGGACTTGCCCCCCCGCAGCCCTGACACGCTCACAGGGACCGGCCCCCCGCGGCCCTGACACACTCACAGGGAATGTGCCCCCTGCGGCCCTGACCCGCTCACAGGGACCGGCCCCCCGCGGCCCTGACGCACTCACAGGGGATGTGCCCCCGCGGCCCTGACCGGCTCACAGGGATTTGCCCCCCGCAGCCCTGACCCGCTCACGGGGACCGGCCCCCGCGGGCATGACCCGCTCACGGGGACCGGCCCCCGCGGGCATGACCCGCTCACGGGGACCGGCCCCCGCGGGCATGACCCGCTCACGGGGACCGGCCCCCGCGGGCATGACCCGCTCACGGGGACCGGCCCCCGCGGGCATGACCCGCTCACGGGGACCGGCCCCCGCCGGCATGACCCGCTCACGGGGACCGGCCCCCGCGGGCATGACCCGCTCACGGGGACCGGCCCCCGCGGGCATGACCCGCTCACGGGGACCGGCCCCCGCGGGCATGACCCGCTCACGGGGACCGGCCCCCGCGGGGCATGACCCGCTCACGGGGACCGGCCCCCGCGGGCATGACCCGCTCACGGGGACCGGCCCCCCGCGGGCATGACCCGCTCACGGGGACCGGCCCCCGCGGGCATGACCCGCTCACGGGGACCGCCCCCCGCGGGCATGACCCGCTCACGGGGACCGCCCCCCGCGGGCATGACCCGCTCACGGGGACCGCCCCCCGCGGGCATGACCCGCTCACGGGGACCGCCCCCCGCGGGCATGACCCGCTCACGGGGACCGGCCCCCGCGGGCATGACCCGCTCACGGGGACCGGCCCCCGCGGGCATGACCCGCTCACGGGGACCGGCCCCCGCGGGCATGACCCGCTCACGGGGACCGGCCCCCGCGGGCATGACCCGCTCACGGGGACCGGCCCCCGCGGGCATGACCCGCTCACGGGGACCTGCCCCCGCGGGCATGACCCGCTCACGGGGACCGGCCCCCGCGGCCCTGACCCGCTCACGGGGACCGGCCCCCGCGGCCCTGACCCGCTCACGGGGACCGGCCCCCGCGGCCCTGACCCGCTCACGGGGACCGGCCCCCGCGGCCCTGACCCGCTCACGGCGACCGGCCCCCGCGGCCCTGACACGCTCACGGGGACCGGCCCCCGCGGCCCTGACCCGCTCACGGGGACCGGCCCCCGCGGCCCTGACCCGCTCACGGGGACCGGCCCCCGCGGCCCTGACCCGCTCACGGGGACCGGCCCCCGCGGCCCTGACACGCTCAGGGGGAATGTGCCCCCGCGGCCCTGACCCGCTCACAGGGATCGGCCCCCCGCGGCCCTGACACGCTCACAGGGAATGTGCCCCCGCGGCCCTGACCCGCTCACAGGGATCGGCCCCCCGCGGCCCTGACACGCTCACAGGGAATGTGCCCCCGCGGCCCTGACCCGCTCACGGGGACCGGCCCCCCGCGGCCCTGACCCGCTCACGGGGACCGGCCCCCGCGGCCCTGACCCGCTCACGGGGACCGGCCCCCGCGGCCCTGACCCGCTCACGGGGACCGGCCCCCGCGGCCCTGACCCGCTCACAGGCACCGGCCCCCCGCGGCCCTGACACGCTCACAGGGAATGTGCCCCTGCGGCCCTGAGCCGCTCACAGGGACGGGACCCCGCAGCCCTGAGCCTCTCACAGGGACGGGCCCCCGCATCCTTGACCCGCTCACAGGGACCGGCCCCCGCAGTCCTGACCCGCTCACAGCGATATGCCCTCCGCAGCCCTGACCCGCTCACAGCGACTTGCCCCCCCGCACTCCTCTCGCGCTCACAGCGACTTGCCCTCCGCAGCCCTGACCTGCTCACAGCGACTTGCCCCCTGCAGTCCTCTCGCACTCACAGCGACTTGCACCCCGCAGTCGTCTCGCCCTCAGAGCGACCGGCCCCCCGCAGCCCTGCCACGCTCACACGGACCAGACCCCCGCAGCCCTGCCACGCTCTCAGGGACTTGCCCCCCGCAGCCCTGACCCGCTCACAGCGACTTGCCCCCCGCAGCCCTGACACGCTCACAGGGACCGGCCCCCCGCAGCCCTGACACACTGACGGGGAATGTGCCCCCGCGGCCCTGACCCGCTCACGGGTACCGGCCCCCGCGGCCCTGACCCGCTCACAGGGACTTGCCCCCCGCGGCCATGACCCGCTCACAGCGACTTGCCCCCCGCAGCCCTGACACGCTCACAGGGACCGGCCCCCCGCAGCCCTGACACACTCTCAGGGAATGTGCCCCCGCGGCCATGACCCGCTCACGGGGACCGGCCCCCGCGGCCATGACCCGCTCACAGGGACCGGCCCCCGCGGCCCTGAGCCGCTCACGGGGACCGGCCCCCGCGGCCCTGACCGGCTCACAGGGACCGGCCCCCCGCGGCCCTGACACGCTCACAGGGAATGTGCCCCCGCGGCCCTGACCCGCTCAGAGGGACCGGCCCCCCGCGGCCCTGACACACTCACAGGGAATGTGCCCCCGCGGCCCTGACAGGCTCACGGGGACCTTCCCCCCGCAGCCCTGACCCGCTCACGGGGACCGGCCCCCGCAGCCCTGACCCGCTCACGGGGACCGGCCCCCGCAGCCCTGACCCGTTCACGGACTGTCCCCCGCAGCCCTCTCTTGCTCACAGGGACTGGTCCCCGCAGCCCTGACCCGCTCACAGGGACTGTCCCCCGCAGCCCTCTCTTGCTCACAGGGACTGTCCCCCGCAGCCCTCTCTTGCTCACAGGGACTGGTCCCCGCAGCCCTGACCCGCTCACAGGGACCGGCCCCCGCAGCCCTGACCCGCTCACGGGGACCGGCCCCCGCGGCCCTGACCCGCTCACGGGGACCGGCCCCCGCGGCCCTGACCCGCTCACGGGGACCGGCCCCCGCGGCCCTGACACGCTCAGGGGGAATGTGCCCCCGCGGCCCTGACCCGCTCACAGGGATCGGCCCCCCGCGGCCCTGACACGCTCACAGGGAATGTGCCCCCGCGGCCCTGACCCGCTCACAGGGATCGGCCCCCCGCGGCCCTGACACGCTCACAGGGAATGTGCCCCCGCGGCCCTGACCCGCTCACAGGGACCGGCCCCCCGCGGCCCTGACACGCTCACAGGGAAGGGACCCCGCGGCCCTGAGCCTCTCACAGGGACGGGCCCCCGCATCCCTGACCCGCTCACAGGGACCGGCCCCCGCAGTCCTGACCCGCTCACAGCGATATGCCCTCCGCAGCCCTGACCCGCTCACAGCGACTTGCCCCCCCGCACTCCTCTCGCGCTCACAGCGACTTGCCCTCCGCAGCCCTGACCCGCTCACAGCGACTTGCCCCCTGCAGTCCTCTCGCACTCACAGCGACTTGCACCCCGCAGCCCTGACCGGCTCACGGGGATTGGCCACTCGCGGCCCTGACCGGCTCACAGGGACCGGCCCCCCGCGGCCCTGACACGCTCACAGGGAATGTGCCCCCGCGGCCCTGACCCGCTCACAGGGACCGGCCCCCCGCGGCCCTGACCCGCTCACGGCGACCTGCCCCCCGCGGCCCTGACGCGCTCACAGGGAATGTGCCCCCGCGGCCCTGACCCGCTCACAGGGACTTGCCCCCCCGCAGCCCTGACACGCTCACTGGGACCGGCCCCCCGCGGCCCTGACACACTCACAGGGAATGTGCCCCCGCGGCCCTGACCGGCTCACAGGGACTTGCCACCCGCAGCCCTGACCCGCTCACGGGGACCGGCCCCCGCGGCCCTGACACGCTCAGGGGGAATGTGCCCCCGCGGCCCTGACCCGCTCACAGGGATCGGCCCCCCGCGGCCCTGACACGCTCACAGGGAATGTGCCCCCGCGGCCCTGACCCGCTCACAGGGATCGGCCCCCCGCGGCCCTGACACGCTCACAGGGAATGTGCCCCCGCGGCCCTGACCCGCTCACAGGGACCGGCCCCCCGCGGCCCTGACACGCTCACAGGGAAGGGACCCCCGCGGCCCTGAGCCTCTCACAGGGAAGGGACCCCGCGGCCCTGAGCCTCTCACAGGGACGGGCCCCCGCATCCCTGACCCGCTCACAGGGACCGGCCCCCGCAGTCCTGACCCGCTCACAGCGATATGCCCTCCGCAGCCCTGACCCGCTCACAGCGACTTGCCCCCCCGCACTCCTCTCGCGCTCACAGCGACTTGCCCTCCGCAGCCCTGACCTGCTCACAGCAACTTGCCCCCTGCAGTCCTCTCGCACTCACAGCGACTTGCACCCTGCAGCCCTGACCGGCTCACGGGGATTGGCCACTCGCAGCCCTGACCGGCTCACAGGGACCGGCCCCCCGCGGCCCTGACACGCTCACAGGGAATGTGCCCCCGCGGCCCTGACCCGCTCACAGGGACCGGCCCCCCGCGGCCCTGACCCGCTCACGGCGACCTGCCCCCCGCGGCCCTGACGCGCTCACAGGGAATGTGCCCCCGCGGCCCTGACCCGCTCACAGGGATCGGCCCCCCGCGGCCCTGACACGCTCACAGGGAATGTGCCCCCGCGGCCCTGACCCGCTCACAGGGACCGGCCCCCCGCGGGCATGACCCGCTCACGGGGACCGGCCCCCGCGGGCATGACCCGCTCACGGGGACCGGCCCCCGCGGGCATGACCCGCTCACGGGGACCGGCCCCCGCGGGCATGACCCGCTCACGGGGACCGGCCCCCGCGGGCATGACCCGCTCACGGGGACCGGCCCCCGCGGGCATGACCCGCTCACGGGGACCGGCCCCCGCGGGCATGACCCGCTCACGGGGCCCGGCCCCCGCGGGCATGACCCGCTCACGGGGACCGGCCCCCGCGGGCATGACCCGCTCACGGGGACCGGCCCCCGCGGGCCTGACACGCTCACGGGGAATGTGCCCCCGCGGCCCTGACACGCCCTCGGGGAATGTGCCCCCGCGGCCCTGACCCGCTCACGGGGACCGGCCCCCGCAGCCCTGACCCGCTCGCGGGGACCGGCCCCCGCAGCCCTGACCCGCTGGCGGGGACCGGCCCCCGCAGCCCTGACCCGCTGGCGGGGACCGGCCCCCGCAGCCCTGACCCGCTCACACCGACTTGCCCCCTGCAGTCCTTTCCCGCTCACAGTGACTTGCCCTCCTCAGTCTTGACCCGCCCATATCGACTTGCCCCCTCAGTCCTGACCTGCTCACAGCGGCTTGCCCCTCCTTCCTGACCTACTCACAGGCACTTGTCCCCTCCGTCGTAACCAACTCACAATGAATTGTTCCCTCAATCCTGACCCACTCACAGCGTCTTGCCTCCCATCCCTCTTACACAGGTCACCCCTTGCTCAGAAATGGTCCCAATTATCCATGAACCGGTAATCCTGCCCCCTGTGCCAGCTCCTTAACCATGCATTCATCTCACCTATCTTTCTATGAATTAACTCTATAACATGTGGCACTCATGGCAACCCATAAATTATTACCCTCGAGGTCCTCCCTTTCAGCCTCTTTGCTAACTCCTTGTACACAGTCCACAGGATGTCATCTCTCTTTCTGCCTATGTCATTGGTACCAACGTGCACAGTGGCCTCTGGCTGCTCACCCTCCCCCTTAAGAGTTTCTGGCAACCAATCAGAGATGTCCTTGACCTTGGCAGCAGGGAAGCAACACGCAGCCCTGGTGTCTCAAATGTGGCTGCAGAATCTATGCCCCCAACGAATGAGTCTCCAACCACGTCCGCTAACTTGGATTTGCCTGACCCTGTCCCACAGCAGGGTGGTTTGTACCATGGACCTGGCTACTGCTGGTTGTATAACTGACCCAGTTCAGTTTTAGATCAGTGTTAACCTTGGTTTACTGGATAGCCAAGCACGTGAGTCGTCTACAATACAGGAGAAATACATTCTTTAGCTCACGGATTCTGTGACAGCCAAGGACAAGCACTGAATTGTTCTAACCTCATTTCCAACACCTGGCCCATAGCCTTGCATGGCTTGGATAGCACTTGCATGTTTAAAACAAAAAATAAATGTGAGGGTAAGGACATGGAATTTTTTTGATATGGTCATATTCTCTCTTGTTGGAGCTGATTGCTGCTTAGCACTTGTATGGCGCAAATGTAACTTAACCTTTATCAGGCCAAGCCTGATAGTTGTCCAAGTCTCACTGTATTTTCTCACCGTTGACTTCACTGTTGGGCCTAACCAACATTTTGTACATACCCTGCCTATTCTGAAACTCTATCACTTAATATTAAGTCTAATAAAGACAAGTATCCAATGTGCCTTCCAAACCACTTCAACGACCTGGTCCATTACATTGGGGGATCAACAGGCATGCACATCAAGATCCTGAGATCCCTCTGATCATTGGTGCTTGTGAGGTCCCTATGATTCATCATGGGCTCCATAATCTGTCTGTGCTGTGTCACCTGATCCTTATCCCGTTTGTCCTTCCATGAAATAATGTTCACAAACGCTTCTCAAAAATTCTTCCCAATCCTACTTTTTGCAATCATGATACAAGTGAGCATAAAACTTGGAACACTACAGCAACAGGAATGTGCCCGTTGGGCCAAACATGACAACAAATGAAATAATCCCTTCTGCCTGTCCTTGATCCATAGTCCTCCATTCCTTACCTATTCGCGCACTTAACTATAAGTCCCTTTTAAATGCTTTCATCGTATCTGCATCCACTACCACCCCGGGCAATGTATTCCACACTTTTAACATGCTCAGTGTGAAATATTTGCCCCTCACATCTCTTTTGAACTTCCCCCCTCTCAGCTTAAATGCATGCCCCCTAATAGTGGACACTTCAACTCCGGGGGAGAAGTTTTCTGACCGTTAGCTGTATTTATGTATGTCCTAATTTTATAGACTTCTATCAAGCCTGCCCTCAGCTTCTACTGCTCCAGAGAAAACGAAGAGTTTTTCCAGCTTGTCCCTCTCGTTCATACCCTCTATTCCAGTCAGCATGCTGGTAAATCTCTTCTGCACCCTGTCCAAAGCCTGCACGTCCTTAGTGTAATGTGGCGGCCAGAATTGAATGCAATACTCTGTGTGGTCTCACCAAAGTCTTGTAAAGCTGCAATGTGACATCCTGACTCTTGCACTGAGTTCCCCTATGAATAAAGGCAAGCATGCGATATGCCTTTTTGACCACCCTATCTACTTGTGTGGCTACTGTCAGGGAGTTATGGTCTAGGACCCCAAGATCCCTCTGGACATCACTGCTGTTTGGGGTCCTACCATTAACTGTGTATCCCTTTCCTTAACACTTGGTCTCCTAAAATGCAACACCTCATGCCTGCCCAGATTAAATTCCATCGGCCATTTCTCCGCTCGTGTTTGCAATTGGTCTGTATCTTGCTGTGTCCTTTGACAACCTTCCATGCTGTCCACAAGTCCACTGGTCCTTATATCATCTGCAAACTTACTAATCCCCCGTCTACATTTGCAACCAAGTCATTTACACATATCACAAACAGCAGAAATCACATCGATGCGGAACACCACTCGTCACTGAGCTGCAGCCAGAAAAACAGCTTTCCACCACTGAGACGGCAAGAACTGTACATGCTGGAAGAACGCAGCAGGTCAGGCAGCATCAGAGGAACAGGAAAGCTGACATTGTTGATGCTGCGTGGCCTGCTGTGTTCCTCCAGCCCTATACTGTGTTATCTTTGTTAGCCTTCCACCGCTCCCGTCTGCCTTATATGGGCAGGCCAAGTCACCATGGATCTCATGGATCTTAATCTTCTGGATGAGCATACCATGAGGGACCTTATTGAAAACCTTCATAAAATCCATGTATATATGTTATCAACTGTTCTACCCGAATTGATCACCCTTGTCACCTCCTTGAAAACTTCAACTGACTTGGTAAGACATAACCTGCCTCGCATAATACCATGCTGGCTGTCCCTTATTAGCCCATACTTTTGAGACATGAGACACTCACCAGTCTGTAGTTTCCTGGAAAGTCCCTGTTTTCCTGCTTGAACAGAGGAACGACTTTATCCACGCACCAGTCTCCGCAACCCCTCCAGTGCCTGGCAAGGATATCAGATCCTATTGAAAGTAGTGCGTTGATGCATTTGTATCACGATTGTGTTTTGTTTCAGTCCTAACATTCAAAGCAGTGTAAGAATGTCTTTGTGCAGCAGGCGAGGTGTGATGAGACTGAGCCTTCATACAATTGCAAGATGTTGAAAATTTGCCATTATTTATGAAAACAGTGATAAATTTCCATGATCAACATTTCTGTTACACTGCAATGATTGTCCCGTGGCATGTAAAATCAGAAAGATATGATAAAATGAGACTGGGTCATATGCAGGGAGAATGTTTGCCTTTCATGTCTATAGAAGTAGTGAAATATTTCCGTGAATCTAAAAGTCACTTTTCCGTTCATTGAAGGACACAATCATCGCCTTGGAAGCTTCATCACGATACTACTTTGCATTTCTGAAGAGGGAAGAAGAAATCAACATGAAAATTCAATTCCATGGTTTTGGAAGTCCCATTGAGAACGCGATTCATTTGCGCCGGCATAATGCTCTGACCGAGAAAGAATTGAAGGTGAGTTTGTAGTTTGGAAGATCGCAGCAATTTATGCATCAACTTCTTCATCGATAATGTTCCATTGCTTTCAAACTGCATTTTCCACTCTGCAAGATAATAACTGTGAGAACAAGCAACAGCATCGGTAGGTGGTCTATGGGGAATGCAATGTTACAAAACCCGATCCATTCAACAACATATTTCAGATATGTCAACAAATTAAATATTCCAGCACAGGATAAAACAAGGAAGATGAGAGTGAGGAGGCAATAGCTCTGATGACAAAAGAACAGAAATTTACCTTTATCCATTCGAGCAAAAAAGCAGGCACGCAAATAAATAATCATCTAACAATGCACATGTGCAACGGAGGCTACAGGGGGACTAAAAATGCCGAATTGTTGTCATGCGTATTGCTGAAAGGATGATTGAAACAGAATCTGTGGTAAATTTGAAGAAATACAGATGATGCATCTCAGGATGTTGGAGGAAGAACATTTATGGACTGAGGCAAATTGTATTGCCCTTTTCAGGAGTTATTGGGTTCATAATGAATTGAAACACTTCCTTCTGTGCTGAAAGCTTTAGTTTAGTTGCAGCTGGATGACAATTTCTGTTCCTGGTAGTATTTAGCAAACTGTTAAAAGTGAATGTCACTGCACAGAATTCCAAACATGACTCCAATCAGTAGAGAAAATATCCAAGGTGTGTGATGAGTTGTATCCTCTCATGTTGAACAGCGCAGCGACAGATACAATGGAGGCACTGATGATAATGTTCCAAGAATCCTTAGATTGTGGAAAATTCGCAGAGGATTGAAAGATGGTGAACATAACACCATTATTACAAAGATACTTGGACAAAATAGTAAGCAAGTATTGCCAATTTAGGTCAACCTGGGTAGATGTTCATGCCGGCAATGAAAGATGAAATAACAGGGTACTGAGTGTGCTATAACATCCTACAGAGTGAACATCCTTTCATAACGGGGAAATAATACTTGACAAACTTGCTACAGTGCTTTGAGAAGGAAACAAACATTACTGATGAAGGACCACCAGTTGATGTCGTACATTGAGATTTCAACAAAGCATTTGATAAGGTACAGCTCGTAAGGTGTCTCGAAGGAAAAGAGCCCGTGTGTTCAAGGGTAGTATGTTCGGATGGACAGAGGACTGCATCGTTAATAGAAGTAGAGTTGTAGCAGCAAGATGGTAACTGACAAGTCATGTACAGCCACAGAGCGAATGCTGCGGAGGCCGTACACCTCATGTTGACTGGGTTGATTTCGGAAATGGCGGAGGGGATTGCTATGCTTAGGAAAGTTGGGCAGGCAGGGACTACGTTCATTGGCGTTTTTAAGATTGAAAACAATCTTATTTTTTCAACATTTAAGATTCTTAAGAGGCTTGATAGTGTATATCCGTAGAGATTACTCCCATTTGTGAAAGATTTTACGACCAGAGGCCACATTTTCAAATTGGTTGCCCATTAATTCAGGGAAGAATTACTTCTTTCAGGTTGCAGCAATTTATTGAACACTTTAGCCAAGAAGGTTTTAGAGGTAATGCCATTAATCATATGCTAGGCTGTAACGGCCAGGTTAATTTTTAAATCAAGAAACAATGATAATGAGAAAAGGGTCGAGGCCTGAAACGTCAGCTTTTGTGCTCCTGAGATGCTGCTTGGCCTGCTGTGTTCATCCAGCTTCACACTTTGTTATCTTGGATTCTCCAGCATCTGCAGTTCCCATTATCAGTGATAATGAGAAAAGGGTAGTCTTTACAGTGGAAGATACTTCAAGGATCCCCTTATTACTAAAGAACACAGGGAGGAATTAAACACATCACTACCACACCATCACTACCATGAGAAAAGTAGCAGTAGACAATCTAATGGAGTGAAAGCAGATTGGACTCTTTGCCGTGATGGTTTACTTTCTAAGATTCTAAACAATGAGCTTCAGAGTCGGTGTCTGCTTTGACTGTAATTTCCCAAAAAGGTTTAGATTCCAGAGAAGCATCTGAGGGCTGGAAAACTGCTGATGTGACATCCCTGTTTAAAAAGGAGAGAGGCAAAAAGAAGATAACTACAACCGAACCAGCCTAACATCTATTGTTGGAAATATGTGGCAATCAACTATGAAGAAAATAGTAGCAGAACATTTGGAAAATCAGAATCTAATCAAACAGAATCACCATAGCCTGCTGAAAGAGAAATTATGTCTGGCTAATTTGTTTGGGTTTTTGGAGGAAGTTTTGGGAGGAGAATTAATAGAGGAAAACCAGTAAATGTGTTGTGTTTGGACTTGGAGAAAGCATTGAGAATGTACTCAAAAGTAATAAGCTAAGAGCTGAGGTTTTGAAGGTAGTATATTGCTATGGATCAGTATACTTTGCACGTTCTGGAAGGAGAGATCACATCTCGAGTGAAATGCACCGAGTGAATATATATTTTGGGGAACTTGGTGGCAATCCGGTAAGTCAGTGCAGAGGGTAAGAGGTGCCATTTGCTTGCTTTTTTTGCCTGATAGTTCGTAAGCATTTTTTTTGAGACAGGGTGAATTGAAGCCAGAATCAGGGACCGAGAGGGTGAACCAGGGTCATTGGTTGGTGATCGCTACTGGTTTAAGAATCTATTATCGGTAGCTTTCAGATTGAAAGTAAATCGGAGAAATATTTACAGGCTACAAACTAAAAGACCAGAATGTTTTCAAATCAAATTAAGAGCGAAGTAATTGAAATGGAGATGCCAGGCCAGATGATGATTTGTACCTACATGACGGGCGAGTGGTCAGGCCCCATACTCCAGCTTAGGGTTGATGAACAGGAATCTCAGTTTTTACCAATCAACAAATCATGTTGGGGACAGTTACTGGGGAATGCTGTGCTTCAGGACGCAGTCACACACCTTAGATTAACTAGCTGAAACTTGGTCAGTGGCCAATGACAAAGAACAGGGCAGGTGGAAGGTTTCAGGATGTAGTGCAGAAGGAACCTTGGCCTTTGATGTTATCTAACAGGTTTGAGATTCTTTCTTCCTGTGTGGATGAGAGTGCAGGGTATAGGGAAGATGAGTAAACTGACTGTAGCACTGTGGTACAGGGGGACATTGAAGAGGGATTAGAAAGTGAAATGTAGTTATAATCAGAGGTAGTATAGTTTGGGGAATGAACACTGTTCGTTGTGACCAGGATCGAGAGTCTCGAAAGTAGTGTTGCCTGCCTGGTGCCCAGGTTCAGGAGATTCCATCTCGGCTACAAAGGAACTTGAAGTGGGAGGAGTAGAAATCCAGCTATCGTGGTCCACACAGGTACCATTGATATGGAAGAAAGAGGAAAGAGGTTCTCCTGAGGGATTATGAGCACCGAGGTGCTGAGGTGAGAAAGCAGAACCAGAATGGTAATAATCTCTGGATTATTATCTGAGCAATTTGGCACGGTGTGAACATAATTATAGATGTACATTGTTCAAATGGTGGCATGGCAGAAATGTGTTTGAATTCATGGGACATTGGCATCGGTATGGGGAAGGAGGGAGTCGTTCTGGTGTTATAGGCTCGACGAGAATCATATTGGGACAAGTATCCTCGCAAAATACAGAGCTGGGTCTGGGGCTAGGGCGTTCACATAAAAAGTGTGGAGTGGGTGAGCTCAGTTGCATGGAAAATTGTGGAAAAAGTTAGAAGCTGGTAAGTGCTCAGCAAAGTTTCCAGAGCAAGTAATAGGACAAAAAGTTTGGAAATGGTCAGGAGTCTCACTTCAGCTGCAGCAGATAAGAAGGGTGGCTGTAAATGCCAGACTGAAGATCTTGTATTGAATTGCAGGGAGTGTATGAAACAAAGTGAATGAGTTTGTGGTGCAGATTGAAATTGACAGATACATCACTCTGGGTATCACAGAGAGGTGGTTGTTAGGGGATAAGTGTTGGGAACGAAATAGCCAATGATTCATGTCCGATAGAAAGAACAGGCAAATGAACAGAGATAACAAAGTGTGGAACTGGATGAGCACAGCAGGCCAAGCAGCATCTCAGGAGCGTAAAAGCTGACGTTTTGTGCCGAGACCCTTCTACTTCTGTGTGTTCATCCTGCTGTGTTCATCCAGATCCACACTTTGTTATCTTGGATTCTGAAGCATCTGCAGTTCCCATTATCTCCGATACAAATGGACAGAGATGCCAGGGTTGGCTTGTCAGTAAGAAATGAAGGAACCAAATGAAGGAACGCGCTGAAGGAACCAAAGCTCTTGTGCTTGTTTATTAATGACTTGGAGGAAAGCGGTGCATGTGCTGTGGCTAAATTTGTAGATGACTGAAAAAATATTTAGAAAGACAAGGCATGGCCCAGAAACAGAGATTTACCAGGATGTTACTTGAATCGGAATGTATTAGCTATAAGGAGGGTTTGGTGGAAATGCTGTGTCATGATACATGTAATGAGATCAACCATGATCTCACCGAATGATGGAGGAATATTCAATGGGCCAAATGACTTTTTTTGTGAGTCTTCTTGTTTGACAATGCATTCATGAAGGTGTTTTTTTTTTCTCTCTTGGATAAGATGTGGAAATGAAATGTACACGAGATGATGGGAACTGCAGATGCTGGAGAATCCAAGACAACAAAATGTGAGGCTGGATGAACACAGCAGGCCAAGCAGCATCTCAGGAGCACAAAAGTGCTCCTGAGATGCTGCTTTGCCTGCTGTGTTCATCCAGCCTCACATTTTGTTGTCATGAAATGTATACACTTCCTTTTCATCTGGGAATAAATAATTGTTCTGAACGATTTCCATTGACTAATAGCAATCTGACAAGCTTCGCAATGTAAAGAGATTTTTAGCTTCTTTTTAATTGTAAAGGTATTCTTTGGAATTAATTTGGCATATATTATTTGCATCTCAGGAAGTATGTTCATCACTGCATCTCAAAAAGTGCTCTGTTGTATGACAGTAGCTTTTTAAAGATCACTTCAATGGTTGTGATTTTGAGTTGCCATAACACACATTAAATTACACTGTTGGCCAATCTGTCTATGCTTATTTCATTATCTTATGCTTCAAACAGACAAGGAAATATTGGTGATGCAATGAAGTGTTTGACTCTCAAATATAATTGCTGTTATAGTTTCCACTTGGAAGAAAGATTCACATCAAGTTGACTGGTCAAGGAAATGGGACACTGACTGTGAGTACTTTGAATGTTCGAGTTATTCCTAAAATGAAAGTTATGACCTTGATGATTTCTCTTTCATGCAGATATGAAGAGACTCTTTTAAAATATCCTCTGGGTTAGTGGTTCAGGCATAAAAGTGCAATATGTATATTTATGTATATACATGTACATGCGTCATCTGAAAAGATAATGAGTATAAATCACTTGTGACAAGGTGAGAATGAGTTATCCAGATAGTAAGAACTGCCAATGTTGGTGTCTGAGATAACACATTGTGGAGCTGGAGGAACACAGCAGGGCAGGCAGCATCAGAGGCTGAGGAAAGTTGAGGTTTTGGGTCAGGACCCTTCCTGAGAAATGGAGGGTGGAAGGGAGCTCAGAAACAAATAGTTTTGAGGGGGAGGAGGTGCTGGGGAAGGTAGGTGGGATGGTAATAAGTGAGTACTATCCAGATTGGAACAGATTTTCCCCAGGGGCTATTGAGTACGAATTCCAAATCACTCTCAAAATCTTAGTGACTGTTAACATTGATGTTTTTTGTCTGTGTGTTTCAGTAATTGCATGACAGTTGAATGGTTCGTTGAGAGTGAGGAACCTATGGACTCTCACACACCAAGATGGAATTTAGTTCGAAGAGTGACTTCAAAATAGTTGCTTGCTTTTAAAATCTTGACCGTTTTTGCTGTCCAGTTGAATGAATTTAGCTTCATACTGCTTCAATAGGAATTAGTGTTTAATAGGAACATATTCGTGAAACTTACAGTTCCGTAAGTTTTAGCATAAACTGGTCCAGCCTTTCGGTGCTTGCAAAAAGGCTCACCTCTCCATTAATACCGAAGGAAAATTGGAGTTTAGAAGTAAGTTCACCCGTTGTCAGGGAATGAAATGTTAATGTTGACTCGAAAATAATTTTTAAAAAAGTCATATATTTGTGTAACACTGAACTCAAATTAAAATTTGGATATGCTAGTTTTACAGATGGTTGGATATTGAATTCATTTTAAATGAGGGTGAAGATCACTTTAAATCCAGCATATTTGTGAAGAAAAGAAATAGCATATCAAATAAAATTAACTGCATGACTCTTCATAGCCCTATATGTAGAATTTCATTCTGAACTATGAGACAGTTGTGACCCCATACTACCTCAGTGCTCATGGCAAGAGTAAGACTCCTGTTTGACGTGCTGTGCACTGCATGGAATGGCGGCAACATCAGATTCATTGATGCTTGAGAATCAAAAGAATATGACGATAAGATTTAAAATCAAAATCTCATTGAACACTTCAAGGAATGTATTACAGGAAGAGGGGGAAAGCATGTATGACTAATAGAAGGTGGTGGCGCAGATCACATAGACCTGTGTGCTAAAACTTCTGACAAATTTCACATTGAATGGAACAGTTTAAACAGGCTGGAGGAAGCAGACATGCCAGCCCAAACTTTTTGAATTTGAGCATTCTGTTCATAAACATCAGCAAAATTGTTGGAAACATGTTTATTCTTTCTCTTTTGTTGCACAGAACCATACGATTAGACTGTTTTGATGAGAAATTTAAAGATTACGTGTCCCATCCGTTTGACTCACAGTTTGGTACCATAGGTTGGTACGATCTTCGTTGGAGAAGGAAAAGGGATGTTCCAGATACAGAAAACCGTCAAACCATTTACAACAAAGTCCGTTTCTGGTTAGTATTAATTAATGCAGTTAACATTTTTAGCTCGACATGATTGCACAATGGAGTCAATAAGAAAATTCCATCTGATATTCCACATCAATTTTAAGTGGATATTAAAGCAGCTCATTTCTTTTTCACGCTGTATGCTGCTTTTAAGAATGGTTGTCTTATTGTCGAAATGTTTAGCTTTGACTCCATGGCTTCTTCCATTAGCTCACATTGAAACACATGTTTCTTCAGCCAAAAATGCACATTTACCCGGTGTAGCTTGACCAACCTTCCCCTGTGGTCGTTCCCCTGAAATCCCCTGCGGTAGCTCCCCTGAAAAACAACTATACCATTTTGGATACTGTTCCGGGGACGACTTCGCAGGGGTATGCAGTAGGGTGCAGGTCTCTGGCACAGAGTCTGTCCCTCTTGCACAGAAGGGGAGCGGGGATAGGAAGAGAGTGATAGTCATTGGGGACTCAATAGTTAGAGGGACTGATAGAAGATTTGCCGGGAACGAAAGAGACTCACGATTGGTGTGTTGCCGACCAGGTGCCAGGGTCTGTGATGTCTCGGATCGTGTGTTTAGGGTCCTGAGGGGAGAGGCTGACCAGCCCCAAGTCGTGATATACATAGCCACCAACGGCATAGGTAGAAAGAGGGATAGGGATGTCAGGCAGGATTTGAGGGAGCTAGGGTGGAAGCCGAGAGCTAGAACAAGCAGAGTGGTCATCTCTGGTTTGTCACCCGTACCACGTGATAGCGAGGCAAAGAACAGGGAGAGATTTCAGCTGAAGACGTGGCTGCAGGGATGGTGCAGGTGGGAGGGCTTCAGGTACATGGACAATTGGGGCTCGTTCTGGGGAAGGTGGGACCTGTACAAACAGGACGGTCTTCACTTGAATGAGAGGGGCACGAATATCCTGGGTGGGAAATTGGCTCGTGCCATTCGGTTGGATTTAAACTAGCTCAGAAGGGGGATGGGAAACTGAGGTGTAGTCCCAGTACACAGGAGGATGAGCGTAGGGAGGACATGGTCAGGACCTCACTGTCACAGGAGTGTGCTGGCAGACAGCAAGCTGGATTGAAGTGTGACGACTTTAATGCCGGGAGTATCCGGAATAATGTAGGTGAGGTTGCAGCTTGGATAGGTACCTGGGACTTCGATGTTGTGGCCATTTCGGAGGCATGGATAGAGGAGGGTCAGGAATGGATGTTGCAGGTTCTCGTGTTTAGATCTTTCATTAAGGTCTGGGAAGGTGGTAAAAGAGGGGGAGGTGTGGCTTTGTTGGTCAAGGACAGTATAACGGCGGCTGAAAGAACCTTTGAGGACTTGTCTACTGTGGTGGTATGGGCTGAGGTTGCCAAGGAAGGTTTGTCGACTGAGCCAGTGTGGGTGGAAGTTCGGAACAGCAAGGCAGCAGTCACCTCACTGGGGGTTTTCTACGGACCCCAAATAGCGGTTGGGAGATCGAAGAACTCATTGGCCGGCAGATTGTTGAAAAGTGCAAACGTATCAGGGTTGTTGTTATGGGTGACTTCAACTTTCCCAATATAGATTGAAACCTCCTGAGTGCAGATGGTTTGGATGGAGCCGTTTTTGTCAGGTGTGTTCAGGAGGGTTTCCTGACTCAGTATGTGGACAGGCCGAGGGGGGAGGCCATTTTGGATTTGGTGCTCGGCGATGAGCCAGGACAGGTGTCAGATCTCGTGGTGGGAGAACACTTTGGCGACAGTGACCGCAAGAGCCTCACATTTACCATAGCCATGGAAAGTGAAAGGAGCAGTTACCAGGGGAAGATATTTCACTGGGGTCAAGGAAACTATGATGCTATCAGACAGGAGTTGGGAAGTACAGATTGGGAGCAATTGTTCCACAGAAAGGGCGCAGCAGACATGTGGAGGCTGTTCAAGGAGCAGTTGTTGCGAGTGATGTATAAATTTGTTCCTCTGAGACAGATAAGAAGGGGTAAGATTCAGGAGCCTTGGATGACGGGTACAGAGGTGCTTCTTGTCAAAAAGAAAAGGCAGCGTACGTAAGGTGGAGGAAGTGAGGGTCTGGCACAGCTTTAGAGTATTACAGGCCTGCTCGGAAGGAGCTCAAAAGATATTGCCTGTCCAATTGTTACCTGTTACAACCTTTGCGTCCACGCTTGCTCATTCAATGGTGTCAAGATGCCAGCAGTGCATGTACCTTCTCCATCCCCTAATGCCGTCAGCTCACACAAGACATAGTCCTTACTTAAAATCTTCTGATCAACCAACGTTCATTGTAATGGACATTTTAGTTGTCTGTCATGAAACGAAAACTGATTCTGACTGGCATGACCTGCAGTGCAAATGAATATAATCTGCGAAACGAGATTCCTTATGGGCTTGCAGCCGCTACAAATAATTGCTTTTCAAAGACGTTGCATACATACATTTTTTTCTCCTGTCACCTTAGATTTTTTTTTGTTTATGCATGTTGTGTGGGTTTCCAGTCAGGCCCATAAACTCAGGTTGATGCAGTCACTGTTACAACACGGTATTGAAGGAGAATTTGTGATCTTTGGAGTTTCATTCCAGTGTCTGAAGGAGTGCACCATCAAGCCACTTCAGAGCACTACTGGCGACGAATTGTTGCAAGTTTTCAAGTGTTACCGATCGTCACATAAAATATGGCCTTTTTGTTGTTGCGCTATTCATCTTAACTGCACCATATCTAGTATTTCGGCTTGGAAACTATTTCAAGTTTTTTGATTTACTTATTCAAAATCATTTATGATTGTTGTCATGATATCTACACTATGTTATTTTGATTGGACATGGAGGATTGGATCTGTCTTAATGGAAATAATGTATGCGCTTATAAAACCCCTTCTGGGCAAGGTAGTTGCTCAGTGGTTAGACCTGCTCATGCACTGGGGAGCCAATTGAGATTCCAGTCTTGGGTAACTATCTGTGTGGAATTGACACGTCCTCCCCGCGTCTGCGAGGGGCTTCTGCCAGGTGCTGCAGTTTCCTCCCATTGTTCAAAGATGTGCAGGTCCTTATATGTGATTTGTGAAGCATTTCTTAAATGTTTCAATCCTGCCAGCATCCAGTGCCTTGGACAAAATAACTGGAGATGAATAAAAGATACTGTGCCTTTTGACACCATTTCCTGCTGGATTTTCATCAATCCTGCTTTATATCGGTGACAACTTCCATGACCTTTTTTGATGCTATGTCTGAATTGACAGTCTAGTTCCAAATATTTGTTGTGCAGTATTTCAAGGTCTCTGTTACAGCATACCCATGAATGTCCACTTCAAAAGATACTTCCATATCATAGAATCCCTACGGTGTGGAAACAAGCCTCTTTTGACCCAAGAAGTCCACGGCCACGCTCCAAAGAGCATCTCACCCTGACTCATCCCCCGACCCTTTCCTCAGTAACCGTACGTTTCCCATGACTAACACACCTAATCTACACATCCCGAAACACAATGGGCAAGTTTGGCATGGCCCATACACCGAGCCTGCACATCTTTGGACTGTGGGAGGAAACCAGAGCACCCAGCAGGAACCCATGCAGGCATGGGCAGAATGTACAAACTCCGCACAGAAAATCGTCCAACGGTGGGATCGAACCTGGGTCCCTGGCGCTGTGAGTCAGCAGTGCTAACCACTGAGCCACCGTGCTGCCCTTGGAGTTAGACAGAGCTTGCTTGTTCCTGGGTGGCCTCAAACTGCCAACCTCCACTTAGTGGCAAAAGTGCTGACCAACTGCACTCATCTTCACTGGTTTTTGCTTTGTATCATTGAATTCAATCCTTCAAACTCTATGATAAATATTTAAATTTCCATTGATATGTGAGGGTTGTTTTTAGTACGCAGTATTGGTTTATTATGTTTCATTGGTACATAATGAATATTGTATGTATATGCAAATGGGCAAGTTGGTAATGATGCAGTCCACAGACCTGGAGGATAATAACACTGTCCTTCAATCGCCCACGATGCCCTCTGCAAATTGGTAGAAAACAAAAATTTCTATAAAATTCATCTCTCCTCCCGTCAGTCGATCAAAATTAATTCAGGATTTTGTACAGGCCAATAAGCGTAAGATTACACGAGCCTAAACAAAACTACTGGCTCATATTAGTTCAGTAAAGTGAAAGGGCAACAATAGAGGCAGTAGGAACTGCAGATGCTGGAGAATCTGAGATAAGAAGGTGTAAAGCTGGATGAACACAGCAGGCCAAGCAGTATCATCCGGCTCTACACCTTGTTGTCTCAGATTCTCCAGCGCCAATTTTCTGAAGTAGGGTCTCGTTCCGAAACATCAGCTTTCTTGCTTCTCTGGTGCTGCTTGACCTGCTGTGATCATCCAGCTCTCCACCTTGGGCAACAATAGAGTATGTTTCAAGTCACTAGATATGTTACGTGGGTTTGTCTTCCTTAGGGTGGACAATGGGATGCAGTGACTGAGGACAATGGGATGCAGTGACTGAGGGCAATGGGATGCAGTGACTGAGGGCAATGGGATGCAGTGACTGAGGGCAATGGGATGCAGTGACTGAGGGCAATGGGATGCAGTGACTGAGGACAATGGGATGCAGTGACTGAGGACAATGGGATGCAGTGACTGAGGACAATGGGATGCAGTGACTGAGGGCAATGGGATGCAGTGACTGAGGGAAATGGGATGCAGTGACTGAGGGCAATGGGATGCAGTGACTGAGGTCAATGGGATGCAGTGACTGGGAATTGGGACGCTGTGGCTGAGTGAAATGGGACGCAGTGACTGATGGAAAGGAGATGCAGTGACTGATTGAAATGGGATTGCCGTGACTGTGGAAAGGAGAAGCAGTGACTGAGGAAATGGGACGCGGTGACGGATGGAAATGGGATGCTCTGACTGAGTGTCAAGTGAAGCTTTGAGTGAAATGGGATGCAGTGGCTGTGTGAAATGGGATGCAGTGGCTGTGTGAAATGGGATGTAGTGACTGGTGGAAATGAGATGCTCTGACTTAGGGAAAGGAAAGGCAGTGTCTGTGGGAAATGGGATGCTGCGACTGAGGGTGATGGGATGCAGTGACTGATGGAAATGGATGCAGTGACTGAGTGAAATGGGAGGCGGTGACTGAGTGAAATGCGATGCAGTGATTGAGGTACTGGGAAGGAGTGACTGAGTTAATAGGGATGCAGTGCCCGTGCGGGCTTGGGGTGCAGTGACTTAGGGAAATGGGATACAGTGCCTGAGTGAAATGTGACGCACTGACTGAGTGAAATCGGATGCAGTGACAGAGTGGAATGGGATGCAGTAACTGCGTGAAATGGGATGCAGTGAATGAGTGAAATGAGATGCAGTGTCTGATAGAAATGTGATGCAGTGACAGAGTGACATGAGCTGCAGTGACTGATGGAAATGGGATGCAGTGACTGAGCGACATGAGCTGCAGTGTCTGATGGAAATGTGACGCAGGAACTGAGGGAAATGGGATGCAGTGACTGAGGGACATGGGATGCAGTGACTGAGGGACATGGGATGCAGTGACTGAGGGACATGGGATGCAGTGACTGAGGGACATGGGATGCAGTGACTGAGGGAAAGGAGATGCAGTGACTGTGGGAAATGGCATACTGTGACTCAGGGTAATGGGATGCAGTGACTGAGGGGAATGGGATGCAGTGAGTGTGGGAAACTGAATACAGCGTCTGAGAGATACGGGAAACAGTGACTGAGGGAAATGTGATGCAGTGACTGAGGGAAATGTGATGCAGTGACTGAGGAAAATGTGATGCAGTGACTGAGGGAAATGGGATGCAGTGACTGAGGGGAATGGGATGCAGTGAGTCTGGGAAATTGAATGCAGCGTCTGAGAGATACGGGAAACAGTGACTGATGAAAATGGGATGCAGTGATTGAGTGAAATGTGATGCAGTGATTGAGTGAAATGTGATGCAGTGACTGAGTGAAATGTGATACAGTGACTGAGTGAAATGGGCTGCAGTGACTGTTGGAAATGGGATGCAGTGATTGAGTGAAATGGGATGCAGTGACTGAGTGAAATGAGATGCAGTGACTGAGGAAAATGGGATGCAGTCTGTGAGTGAAATGTGTTGCAGTGACTGAGTGAAATGCGATGCAGTGACTGAGTGAAATGCGATGCAGTGACTGTTGGAAATGGGATGCAGTGTCTGAGGGAAATGGGATGCAGTGACTGACGGAAATGGGATGCAGTCAGTGAGTGAAATGAGATGCAGTGACTGAATGAAGTGGGATGCAGTGACTGAGGACAATGGGATGCAGTGACTGAGGGACATGGGATGCAGTGACTGAGGGACATGGGATGCAGTGACTGAGGGACATGGGATGCAGTGACTGAGGGACATGGGATGCAGTGACTGAGGGACATGGGATGCAGTGACTGTGGGAAATGGCATACTGTGACTCAGGGTAATGGGATGCAGTGACTGAGGGGAATGGGATGCAGTGAGTGTGGGAAATTGAACACAGCGTCTGAGAGATACGGGAAACAGTGACTGATGGAAATGGGATGCAGTGAATGTGGGACATGGGATGCAGTGATTGAGTGAAATGTGATGCAGTGACTGAGTGAAATGCGATGCAGTGACTGAGTGAAATGCGATGCAGTGACTGAGGGAAATGGGATGCAGTGACTGAGGGAAATGGGATGCAGTGACTGAGGGAAATGAGATGCCAAGACTGAGTGAACTGGGATGCAGTGACTGATGGAAATGGTATGCAGTGACTGAGGGAAATGGGATGCGGTGACTGACGGAAATGGGATGCAGTGACTGAGGGACATGGGATGCACTGACTGAGGGATATGGGATGCACTGACTGAGGCACATGGGATGCAGTGACAGAGGTACAGGGAAGGAGTGACTGAGTTAATAGGGAATCAGTGCCCGAGCGGGCTTGGGGTGCAGTGACTGAGGGAAATGGGAGACAGTGCCTGACCGAAAAGGGACGCACTGACTGAGTGAAATGACATGCAGTGACTGTGGGACATGGGATGCAGTGACTGAGGGACATGGGATGCACTGACTGAGGGAAATGGGATGCAGTGACTGAGTGAAATGGGATGCAGTGACTGAGGGACGTGGGATGCAGTGAATGAGGGACGTGGGATGCAGTGACTGAGGGACATGGGATGCAGTGACTGAGGGAAATGAGATGCCAAGACTGAGTGAACTGGGATGCAGTGACTGATGGAAATGGTATGCAGTGACTGAGGGAAATGGGATGCGGTGACTGACGGAAATGGGATGCAGTGACTGAGGGACATGGGATGCACTGACTGAGGGATATGGGATGCACTGACTGAGGCACATGGGATGCAGTGACAGAGGTACTGGGAAGGAGTGACTGAGTTAATAGGGAATCAGTGCCCGAGCGGGCTTGGGGTGCAGTGACTGAGGGAAATGGGAGACAGTGCCTGACCGAAAAGGGGCGCACTGACTGAGTGAAATGACATGCAGTGACTGTGGGACATGGGATGCAGTGACTGAGGGACATGGGATGCACTGACTGAGGGAAATGGGATGCAGTGACTGAGTGAAATGGGATGCAGTGACTGAGGGACGTGGGATGCAGTGAATGAGGGACGTGGGATGCAGTGAATGAGGGACGTGGGATGCAGTGACTGAGGGACATGGGATGCAGTGACTGAGGGAAATGAGATGCCAAGACTGAGTGAACTGGGATGCAGTGACTGATGGAAATGGTATGCAGTGAATGAGGACAATGGGGTGCAGTGACTGAGGACAATGGGATGCAGTGACTGAGGGCAATGGGATGCAGTGACTGAGGGCAATGGGATGCAGTGACTGAGGACAATGGGATGCAGTGACTGAGGACAATGGGATGCAGTGACTGAGGGGAATGGGATGCAGTGACTGAGGGGAATGGGATGCAGTGACTGAGGGGAATGGGATGCAGTGACTGAGGGAAATGGGACGCAGTGACTGGGAATTGGGACGCAGTGACTGATGGAAAGGAGATGCAGTGAATGAGTGAAATGGGATTGCCGTGACTGTGGAAAGGAGATGCAGTGACTGAGGAAATGGGACGCGGTGACGGATGGAAATGGGATGCTCTGACTGAGTGTAAAGTGAAGCATTGAGTGAAATGGGATGCAGTGGCTGTGTGAAATGGGATGCAGTGGCTGTGTGAAATGGGATGCAGTGGCTGTGTGAAATGGGATGCAGTGACTGGTGGAAATGAGATGCACTGACTTAGGGAAAGGAAATGCAGTGTCTGTGGGAAATGGGATGCTGCGACTGAGGGTGATGGGATGCAGTGACTGACGGAAATGGATGCAGTGACTGAGTGAAATGGGATGCAGTGACTGAGTGAAATGCGATGCAGTGACTGAGGTACTGGGAAGGAGTGACTGAGTTAATAGTGAGGCAGTGCCCGTGCGGGCTTGGGGTGCAGTGACTTAGGGAAATGGGATACAGTGCCTGAGTGAAATGTGACGCACTGACTGAGTGAAATCGGATGCAGTGACTGAGTGGAATGGGATGCAGTGACTGAGTGGAATGGGATGCAGTGACTGCGTGAAATGGGATGCAGTGAATGAGTGAAAATAGATGCAGTGTCTGAGGGACATGGGATGCAGTGACTGAGGGAAATGGGATGCAGTGACTGAGGGACATGGGATGCAGTGACTGAGGGAAATGGGATGCAGTGACCGAGGGACATGGGATGCAGTGACTGAGGGAAATGGGATGCAGTGACTGAGGGACATGGGATGCAGTGACAGAGTGACATGAGCTGCAGTGTCTGATGGAAATGTGACGCAGTAACTGAGGGAAATGCGATGCAGTGACTGAGGTACTGGGTAGGAGTGACTGAGGGACATGGGATGCAGTGACTGAGGGACATGGGATGCAGTGACTGAGGGACATGGGATGCAGTGACTGAGGGACATGGGATGCAGTGACTGAGGGAAATGGGATGCAGTGACTGAGGGAAATGGGATGCAGTGACTGAGGGCAATGGGATGCAGTGACTGAGGGCAATGGGATGCAGTGACTGGGAACTGGGACGCTGTGGCTGAGTGAAATGGGACGCAGTGACTGATGGAAAGGAGATGCAGTGACTGATTGAAATGGGATTGCCGTGACTGTGGAAAGGAGAAGCAGTGACTGAGGAAATGGGACGCGGTGACGGATGGAAATGGGATGCTCTGACTGAGTGTCAAGTGAAGCTTTGAGTGAAATGGGATGCAGTGGCTGTGTGAAATGGGATGCAGTGGCTGTGTGAAATGGGATGCAGTGACTGGTGTAAATGAGATGCTCTGACTTAGGGAAAGGAAAGGCAGTGTCTGTGGGAAATGGGATGCTGCGACTGAGGGTGATGGGATGCAGTGACTGATGGAAATGGATGCAGTGACTGAGTGAAATGGGAGGCGGTGACTGAGTGAAATGCGATGCAGTGATTGAGGTACTGGGAAGGAGTGACTGAGTTAATAGGGATGCAGTGCCCGTGCGGGCTTGGGGTGCAGTGACTTAGGGAAATGGGATACAGTGCCTGAGTGAAATGTGACGCACTGACTGAGTGAAATCGGATGCAGTGACAGAGTGGAATGGGATGCAGTAACTGCGTGAAATGGGATGCAGTGAATGAGTGAAATGAGATGCAGTGTCTGATGGAAATGTGATGCAGTGACAGAGTGACATGAGCTGCAGTGACTGATGGAAATGGGATGCAGTGACTGAGCGACATGAGCTGCAGTGTCTGATGGAAATGTGACGCAGGAACTGAGGGACATGGGATGCAGTGACTGAGGGACATGGGATGCAGTGACTGAGGGACATGGGATGCAGTGACTGAGGGACATGGGATGCAGTGACTGAGGGACATGGGATGCAGTGACTGAGGGAAAGGAGATGCAGTGACTGTGGGAAATGGCATACTGTGACTCAGGGTAATGGGATGCAGTGACTGAGGGGAATGGGATGCAGTGAGTGTGGGAAACTGAATACAGCGTCTGAGAGATACGGGAAACAGTGACTGAGGGAAATGTGATGCAGTGACTGAGGGAAATGTGATGCAGTGACTGAGGAAAATGTGATGCAGTGACTGAGGGAAATGGGATGCAGTGACTGAGGGGAATGGGATGCAGTGAGTCTGGGAAATTGAATGCAGCGTCTGAGAGATACGGGAAACAGTGACTGATGAAAATGGGATGCAGTGATTGAGTGAAATGTGATGCAGTGATTGAGTGAAATGTGATGCAGTGACTGAGTGAAATGTGATACAGTGACTGAGTGAAATGGGCTGCAGTGACTGTTGGAAATGGGATGCAGTGATTGAGTGAAATGGGATGCAGTGACTGAGTGAAATGAGATGCAGTGACTGAGGAAAATGGGATGCAGTCTGTGAGTGAAATGTGTTGCAGTGACTGAGTGAAAGGGGATGCAGTGACTGAGTGAAATGCGATGCAGTGACTGTTGGAAATGGGATGCAGTGTCTGAGGGAAATGGGATGCAGTGACTGACGGAAATGGGATGCAGTCAGTGAGTGAAATGAGATGCAGTGACTGAATGAAGTGGGATGCAGTGACTGAGGACAATGGGATGCAGTGACTGAGGGACATGGGATGCAGTGACTGAGGGACATGGGATGCAGTGACTGAGGGACATGGGATGCAGTGACTGTGGGAAATGGCATACTGTGACTGAGGGTAATGGGATGCAGTGACTGAGGGGAATGGGATGCAGTGAGTGTGGGAAATTGAACACAGCGTCTGAGAGATACGGGAAACAGTGACTGATGGAAATGGGATGCAGTGAATGTGGGACATGGGATGCAGTGATTGAGTGAAATGTGATGCAGTGACTGAGTGAAATGTGATGCAGTGACTGAGTGAAATGCGATGCAGTGACTGAGGGAAATGGGATGCAGTGACTGAGGGAAATGGGATGCAGTGACTGAGGGAAATGGGATGCAGTGACTGAGGGAAATGAGATGCCAAGACTGAGTGAACTGGGATGCAGTGACTGATGGAAATGGTATGCGGTGACTGAGGGAAATGGGATGCGGTGACTGACGGAAATGGGATGCAGTGACTGAGGGACATGGGATGCACTGACTGAGGGATATGGGATGCACTGACTGAGGCACATGGGATGCAGTGACAGAGGTACAGGGAAGGAGTGACTGAGTTAATAGGGAATCAGTGCCCGAGCGGGCTTGGGGTGCAGTGACTGAGGGAAATGGGAGACAGTGCCTGACCGAAAAGGGACGCACTGACTGAGTGAAATGACATGCAGTGACTGTGGGACATGGGATGCAGTGACTGAGGGACATGGGATGCACTGACTGAGGGACATGGGATGCACTGACTGAGGGAAATGGGATGCAGTGACTGAGTGAAATGGGATGCAGTGACTGAGGGACGTGGGATGCAGTGAATGAGGGACGTGGGATGCAGTGACTGAGGGACATGGGATGCAGTGACTGAGGGAAATGAGATGCCAAGACTGAGTGAACTGGGATGCAGTGACTGATGGAAATGGTATGCAGTGACTGAGGGAAATGGGATGCGGTGACTGACGGAAATGGGATGCAGTGACTGAGGGACATGGGATGCACTGACTGAGGGATATGGGATGCACTGACTGAGGCACATGGGATGCAGTGACAGAGGTACTGGGAAGGAGTGACTGAGTTAATAGGGAATCAGTGCCCGAGCGGGCTTGGGGTGCAGTGACTGAGGGAAATGGGAGACAGTGCCTGACCGAAAAGGGACGCACTGACTGAGTGAAATGACATGCAGTGACTGTGGGACATGGGATGCAGTGACTGAGGGACATGGGATGCACTGACTGAGGGAAATGGGATGCAGTGACTGAGTGAAATGGGATGCAGTGACTGAGGGACGTGGGATGCAGTGAATGAGGGACGTGGGATGCAGTGACTGAGGGACATGGGATGCAGTGACTGAGGGAAATGGGATGCAGTAACTGAGGGTAATGGGATGCAGTGACTGAGTGAAATGGGATGCAGTGACTGAGTGAAATGGGATGCAGTGACTGAGGACAATGGGATGCAGTGACTGTGGGCAATGGGATGCAGTGACTGAGGACAATGGGATGCAGTGACTGAGGACAATGGGATGCAGTGACGGAGGACAATGGGATGCAGTGACGGAGGACAATGGGATGCAGTGACGGAGGACAATGGGATGCAGTGACTGAGGACAATGGGATGCAGTGACTGAGGACAATGGGATGCAGTGACTGAGGGGAATGGGATGCAGTGACTGAGGGGAATGGGATGCAGTGACTGAGGGAAATGTGATGCACTGACTGAGGGAAATGGGACGCAGTGACTGGGAATTGGGACGCAGTGAATGAGTGAAATGGGATTGCCGTGACTGTGGAAAGGAGATGCAGTGACTGAGGAAATGGGACGCGGTGACGGATGGAAATGGGATGCTCTGACTGAGTGTAAAGTGAAGCATTGAGTGAAATGGGATGCAGTGGCTGTGTGAAATGGGATGCAGTGGCTGTGTGAAATGGGATGCAGTGGCTGTGTGAAATGGGATGCAGTGGCTGTGTGAAATGGGATGCAGTGGCTGTGTGAAATGGGATGCAGTGACTGGTGGAAATGAGATGCACTGACTTAGGGAAAGGAAATGCAGTGTCTGTGGGAAATGGGATGCTGCGACTGAGGGTGATGGGATGCAGTGACTGACGGAAATGGATGCAGTGACTGAGTGAAATGGGATGCAGTGACTGAGTGAAATGCGATGCAGTGACTGAGGTACTGGGAAGGAGTGACTGAGTTAATAGTGAGGCAGTGCCCGTGCGGGCTTGGGGTGCAGTGACTTAGGGAAATGGGATACAGTGCCTGAGTGAAATGTGACGCACTGACTGAGTGAAATCGGATGCAGTGACTGAGTGGAATGGGATGCAGTGACTGAGTGGAATGGGATGCAGTGACTGCGTGAAATGGGATGCAGTGAATGAGTGAAAATAGATGCAGTGTCTGAGGGACATGGGATGCAGTGACTGAGGGACATGGGATGCAGTGACTGAGGGACATGGGATGCAGTGACTGAGGGAAATGGGATGCAGTGACTGAGGGACATGGGATGCAGTGACTGAGGGAAATGGGATGCAGTGACTGAGGGACATGGGATGCAGTGACAGAGTGACATGAGCTGCAGTGTCTGATGGAAATGTGACGCAGTAACTGAGGAAAATGCGATGCAGTGACTGAGGTACTGGGTAGGAGTGACTGAGGGACATGGGATGCAGTGACTGAGGGACATGGGATGCAGTGACTGAGGGAAATGGGATGCAGTGACTGAGGGACGTGGGGTGCAGTGACAGAGGGAAAGGAGATGCAGTGACTGTGGGAAATGGCATACTGTGACTCAGGGTAATGGGATGCAGTGACTGAGGGGAATGGGACGCAGTGAGTGTGGGACATGGGATGCAGTGATTGAGTGAAATGTGATGCAGTGACTGAGTGAAATGTGATGCAGTAACTGAGTGAAATGAGATGCAGTGACTGAGGGAAATGGGATGCAGTCAGTGAGTGAAATGTGTTGCAGTCACTGAGTGAAATGTGTTGCAGTCACTGAGTGAAATGTGTTGCAGTCACTGAGTGAAAGGGGATGCAGTGACTGAGTGAAATGCGATGCAGTGACTGAGTGAAATGCGATGCAGTGACTGTTGGAAATGGGATGCAGTGACTGAGGGAAATGGGATGCAGTGACTGACGGAAATGGGATGCAGTCAGTGAGTGAAATGTGTTGCAGTGACTGAGTGAAATGGGATGCAGTGACTGAGTGAAATGGGATGCAGTGACTGAGGACAATGGGATGCAGTGACTGAGGGACATGGGATGCAGTGACTGAGGGAAATGGGATGCAGTGACTGAGGGACATGGGATGCAGTGACTGAGGGGAATGCATGCAGTGAGTGTGGGAAATTGAATACAGCGTCTGAGAGATAGGGGAAACAGTGGCTGATGGAAATGGGATGCAGTGAATGTGGGACATGGGATGCAGTGATTGAGTGAAATGCGATGCAGTGACTGAGTGAAATGCGATGCAGTGACTGAGGGAAACGGGCTGCAGTGACTGAGGGAAATGGGATGCAGTGACTGAGGGAAATGGGATGCCAAGACTGATGGAAATGGGATGCAGTGACTGATGGAAATGGGATGCAGTGACTGAGGGAAATGGGATGCAGTGACTGAGGGAAATGGGATGCAGTGTCTGTTTGAAATGGGATCCTGCGACTGAAGTTAATGGGATGCAGTGACTGAGTGAAATGCGATGCAGTGACTGAGGGAAACGGGCTGCAGTGACTGAGGGAAATGGGATGCAGTGACTGAGGGAAATGGGATGCCAAGACTGATGGAAATGGGATGCAGTGACTGATGGAAATGGGATGCAGTGACTGATGGAAATGCGATGCAGTGACTGAGGGAAATGGGATGCAGTGACTGAGGGAAATGGGATGCAGTGTCTGTTTGAAATGGGATCCTGCGACTGAAGTTAATGGGATGCAGTGACTGAGTGAAATGGGATGCAGTGACTGAGGGTAATGGGTTGCAGTCACTGAGTGAAATGGGATGCTGTGACACTGTGGAATGGGATGCAGTGACTCAGTGGAATGTGAAGCATTGACTGAGGGAAAGGAGATGCAGTGAATGTGGGAAATGGGATGCTCTGGCTGAGGGTAATGTGATGCAGTGACTGAGGGTAACGCGATGCAGTGACTGTGGTTAATGGAATGCAGTGAATGAGGGATAGGAGATGCAATGACTGAGGGAAATGGGATGCAATGACTGAGGGAAATGGGATGCAGTGACTGAGGACAATGGGATGCAGTGACTGAGTGAACTGTGATTCAGTCACTGAGTGAACTATGATTCAGTCACTGAGTGAACTGTGATGCAGTGGCTGAGTGGAATGGGATGCAGTGACTGAGTGAAATGAGATGCAGTGACTGAGTGAAATGAGATGCAGTGACTGAGTGAAATGAGATGCAGTGACTGAGGGACATGGGATGCAGTGACTGAGGGACATGGGATGCAGTGACAGAGGTACTGGGAAGGAGTGACTGAGTTAATAGGGAATCAGTGCCCGAGCGGGCTTGGGGTGCAGTGACTGAGGGAAATGCGAGACAGTGCCTGACCGAAAAGGGACGCACTGACTGAGTGAAATGGGATGCAGTGACTGAGGGACATGGGATGCAGTGACTGAGGGAAATGGGATGCAGTGACTGAGTGAAATGGGATGCCGAGACTGAGTGAACTGGGATGCAGTGACTGAAGGAAATGGTATGCAGTGTCTGTTGGAAATGGGATCCTGCGACTGAAGGTAATGGGATGCAGTGACTGAGGGTAATGGGATGCAGTGACTGAGGGTAATGGGATGCAGTGACTGAGGGTAATGGGATGCAGTGACTGAGTGAAATGGGATGCAGTGACTGATTGAAATGTGATGCAGTGACTGAGGGTAATGGGATGCAGTGACTGAGTGAAATGGGATGCAGTGACTGAGGACAATGGGAATCAGTGACTGAGGGGAATGTGATGCAGTGACTGAGGGAAATGGGATGCAGTGACTGGGAATTGGGACGCAGTGACTGAGTGAAATGGGACGCAGTGACTGAGTGAAATGGGACGCAGTGACTGATGGAAAGGAGATGCAGTGACTGATTGAAATGGGATGCAGTGACTGAGTGAAATGGGATTGCCGTGACTGTGGAAAGGAGAAGCAGTGACTGAGGAAATGGGACGCGGTGACGGATGGAAATGGGATGCTCTGACTGAGTGTAAAGTGAAGCTTTGAGTGAAATGGGATGCCGTGGCTGTGTGAAATGGGATGCAGTGGCTGTGTGAAATGGGATGCAGTGACTGGTGGAAATGAGATGCACTGACTTAGGGAAAGGAAATGCAGTGTCTGTGGGAAATGGGATGCTGCGACTGAGGGTGATGGGATGTAGTGACTGAGTGAAATGCGATGCAGTGACTGAGGTACTGGGAAGGAGTGACTGAGTTAATAGGGATGCAGTGCCCGTGCGGGCTTGGGGTGCAGTGACTTCGGGAAATGGGATATAGTGCCTGAGTGAAATGTGACGCACTGACTGAGTGAAATCGGATGCAGTGACTGAGTGGAATGGGATGCAGTGACTGTGGGACGTGGGATGCAGTGACTGTGGGACGTGGGATGCAGTGACTGAGGGAAATGGGATGCAGTGACTGAGGGAAATGGGATGCAGTGACTGAGGGAAATGGGATGCAGTGACCGAGTGAAATGAGATGCAGTGACTGAGCAAAATGGGATGCACTATTTTTGTGAAGTAGGATGCAATCACTGATTGAAATGAGATGCAGAGACTGTGGGAAAGGAGATGCTGTGACGATGGGAAATGGGATGCAGTGACTGTGTGAAATGGGATGCAGTGACTCAGTGACATGTGATTCCGTCACTGAGTGAAATGTGATTCCGTCACTGAGTGAAATATGAATCACTCACTGAGTGTACTGTGATTCAGTCACTGACTGAACTGTGATGCAGTCACTGAGTGAACTGTGATGCAGTCACTGAGTGAAATGGCATGCAGTGGCTGAGGGAAATGTGATGCAGTGACTGAGTGAAATGGGATGCAGTGACTGAGGGAAATGGGATGCAGTGACAGAGTGACATGAGCTGCAGTGTCTGATGGAAATGTGATGCAGTACCTGAGGGAAATGGGATGCAGTGACTGAGGTAGTGGGAATGAGTGACTGAGTTCATGGGGATGCAGTGCCCGAGCGGACTTGGGGTGCAGTGAGTGAGGGAGATGGGATACAGTGCCTTAGTGAAATGAGATGCAGTGACTGAGGGAAATGGGATGCAGTGACTGAGTGAAATGGGATGCAGTGACTGAGTGACATGGGATGCAGTGACTGAGTGACATGGGAAGCACTGACTGAGTGAAATGCGATGCAGAGACTGAAGGAAAGGAGATGCTCTGACTATGGGAAATGGGATGCAGTGAGTGTGGGAAATTGAATGCAGCGCCTGTGAGATACGGGAAACAGTGACTGATGGAAATGGAATGCAGTGACTGTGGTGAAGGTGATGCAGTGACTGAGTGAAATGGGATGCAGTGACTGTGTGAAATGTGATGCAGTGTCTGAGTGAAATGTGATGCAGTGACTGAGTCAAATGGGATGGAGTGACTGAGGGACATGAGATGCAGTGACTGAGTGAAATGGGATGCTTTGACTGAGGGAAATGGGACGCTTTGACTGAGGGAATTGGGACGCTTTGACTGAGGGAAATGGGATGCAGTGCCTGAGTGAAATGGGATGCAGTGCCTGAGTGAAATGGGATGCAGTGACTGAGTGAAATGGGATGCAGTGACTGAGTGAAATGGGATGCAATCACTGAGTGAAATGTGTTGCAGTCACTGAGTGAAATGGGATGCATTGCTGATTGAAATGGGCTGCAGTGACTGAGAGAAATGGGCTGCAGTCACTGAGTGAAATGTGTTGCAGTCACTGAGTGAAATGTGTTGCAGTCACTGAGTGAAATGGGATGCAATCACTGAGTGAAATGTGTTGCAGTCACTGAGTGAAATGGGATGCATTACTGATTGAAATGGGCTGCAGTGACTGAGAGAAATGGCCTGCAGTGACTGAGAGAAATGGGTTGCAGTGACTGAGTGAAATCTGTTGTAGTCACTGAGTGAAATGTGATGCATCACTGAGTTGAATGGGATGCAGTGACTGAGGGATATGAGATGCAGTCACTGAGTGAAATGTGTTGCAGTCACTGAGTGAAATGTGATGCATCACTGAGTGGAATGGGCTGCAGTGACTGAGGGATATGAGATGCAGGGACTGAGGGAAAAGGGATTCAGTATTTTTGGGAAGTAGGATGCAATCACTGAGTGAAATGCGATCCAGAGACTGTGGGAAAGGAGATGCTGTGACTGTGGGAAATGGGATGCAGTGAGTGTGGGAAATTGAATGCAGCGTGTGTGAGATACGGGGAACAGTGAGTGATGAAAATGGGATGCAGTGACTATGGTGAAGGAGATGCAGTGATTGAGTGAAAAGGGATGCAGTGACAGAGTGAAATGGGATGCAGTGTCTGCGTGAAATGCAGTGCAGTGACTGCGTGAAATGCGGTGCAGTGACTGCGTGAAATGGGATGCAGTGACTGCTTCAAATGGGATGCATCACTGAGTGAAATGGGATGCAGTGACTGAGTGAAATGGGATGCAGTGTCTGCGGGAAATGGGATGTAGTGACTGAGTGAAATGGGATGCATCACTGAGTGAAATGGGATGCATCACTGAGTGTAATGGGAAGCCGTCTCTGAGTGAAATGGGATGCATCACTGAGTGAAATGGGATGCAGTGACTTAGGGAAATGGGATGAAGTGTCTGAGTGAAATGTGATGCAGTGACTAAGTGAAATGGGATGCAGTCTCTGAGTGAAATGGGATGCAGTCTCTGAGTGAAATGGGATGCAGTGGCTGAGGGAAATGTGATGCAGTGACTGAGTGAAATGGGATGCAGTGACTGTGGGAAATGTGATGCAGTGACTGAGTGAAATGGGATGCAGTGACTGAGGGAAATGGGATGCAGTGACTGAGTGAAATGGGATGCAGTGACTGACTGAAATGGGATGCAGTGACTGAGGGACGTGGGATGCAGTGAATGAGGGACGTCGGATGCAGTGACTGAGTGAAATGGGATTGCCGTGACTGTGGAAAGGAGATGCAGTGACTGAGGAAATGGGATGCAGTGACTGAGGGAAATGGGAAGCAGTGACTGAGGGAAATGGGATGCAGTGACCGAGCGAAATGGGATGCAGTGACTGAGTGAAATGGGATGCAGTGACTGAGCGAAATGTGTTGCAGTCACTGAGTGAAATTGGACGCATCACTGAGTGAAATGGGACGCAGTGACTGAGGGAAATGGGATGCAGTGACTGAGTGAAATGACATGCAGTGACTGAGTGAAATGAGATGCCTTGCTTGATGGAAATATGATGCAGTAATTGGACGGAAATGAGATGCAGTGACAGAGTGAAATGGGATGCAGTGACTGCGGGACATGGGATGCAGTGACTGAGGGACATGGGATGCAGTTACTGAGGGAAATGGGATGCAGTGACTGAGTGAAATGAGATGCAGTGACTGAGGGACGTGGGATGCAGTGAATGAGGGACGTCGGATGCAGTGACTGAGTGAAATGGGATTGCCGTGACTGTGGAAAGGAGATGCAGTGACTGAGGAAATGGGATGCAGTGACTGAGGGAAATGGGAAGCAGTGACTGAGGGAAATGGGATGCAGTGACCGAGCGAAATGGGATGCAGTATTTTTGGGAAGTAGGATGCAATCACTGATTGAAATGAGATGCAGAGACTGTGGGAAAGGAGTTGCTGAGTCTATGGGAAATGGGATACAGTGAGTGTCGGAAATTGAATGCAGCGTCTGTGTGATACGGGAACCAGTGACTGATGGAAATGGGATGCAGTGACTGTGGTGAAGGAGATGCAGTGATGGAGTGAACTGGGATGCAGTGACTGAGTGAAATGTGATGCAGTGACTGAGTGAAATGGGATGCAGTGACTGCGTGAAATGCGATGCAGTGACTGCGTGAAATGCGATGCAGTGACTGCTTCAAATGGGATGCAGTGACTGAGTGAAATGGGATGCAGTCACTGAGTGAAATGGGATGCATTACTGATTGAAATGGGCTGCAGTGACTGAGAGAAATGGGCTGCAGTCACTGAGTGAAATGTGATGCAGTCACTGAGTGAAATGGGATGCATTACTGATTGAAATGGGCTGCAGTGACTGAGTGAAATGGGACGCAATGACTGAGGGAAATGGGACGCTTTGACTGAGGGAAATGGGACGCTTTGACTGAGGGAATTGGGACGCTTTGACTGAGGGAAATGGGATGCAGTGCCTGAGTGAAATGGGATGCAGTGCCTGAGTGAAATGGGATGCAGTGACTGAGTGAAATGGGCTGCAGTGACTGAGTGAAATGTGTTGCAGTCACTGAGTGAAATGGGATGCAGTCACTGAGTGAAATGTGTTGTAGTCACTGAGTGAAATGGGATGCATTACTGATTGAAATGGGCTGCAGTGACTGAGAGAAATGGGCTGCAGTGACTGAGAGAAATGGGCTGCAGTGATTGAGAGAAATGGGCTGCAGTCACTGAGTGAAATCTGTTGTAGTCACTGAGTGAAATGTGATGCATCACTGAGTTGAATGGGATGCAGTGACTGATGGATATGAGATGCAGGGACTGAGTGAAATGAAATGTAGTCACTGAGTGAAATGTGTTGCAGTCACTGAGTGAAATGTGTTGCAGTCACTGAGTGAAATGTGTTGCAGTCACTGAGTGAAATGTGATGCATCACTGAGTGGAATGGGATGCAGTGACTGAGGGATATGAGATGCAGGGACTGAGTGAAATGAGATGCAGTGACATGAGGGAAAAGGGATTCAGTATTTTTGGGAAGTAGGATGCAATCACTGAGTGAAATGCGATCCAGAGACTGTGGGAAAGGAGATGCTGTGACTGTGGGAAATGGGATGCAGTGAGTGTGGGAAATTGAATGCAGCGTGTGTGAGATACGGGGAACAGTGAGTGATGAAAATGGGATGCAGTGACTATGGTGAAGGAGATGCAGTGATTGAGTGAAATGGGATGCAGTGACTGCGTGAAATGCGGTGCAGTGACTGCGTGAAATGCGGTGCAGTGACTGCGTGAAGTGGGATGCAGTGACTGCTTCAAATGGGATGCATCACTGAGTGAAATGGGATGCAGTGACTGAGTGAAATGGGATTCAGTGACTGATTGAAATGGGATGAAGTGACTGAGTGAAATGTGATGCAGTGACTGAGTGAAATGCAATGCAGTGACTGAGTGAAATGCGATGCAGTGACTGAGTGAAATGCGATGCAGTGAATGAGTGAAATGAGATGCACTGACTGATGGAAATTGGATGCAGTGACAGAGTGACGTGAGCTGCAGTGACTGAGTGAAATGAGATGCATTGTTTGATGGAAATATGATGCAGTAACTGACGGAAATGAGATGCAGTGACCAAGGGAAATGGGATGCAGTGACCGAGTGAAATGAGATGCAGTGACCGAGCGAAATGGGATGCAGTATTTTTGGGAAGTAGGATGCAATCACTGATTGAAATGAGATGCAGAGACTGTGGGAAAGGAGTTGCTGAGTCTATGGGAAATGGGATACAGTGAGTGTCGGAAATTGAATGCAGCGTCTGTGTGATACGGGAACCAGTGACTGATGGAAATGGGATGCTGTGACTGTGGTGAAGGAGATGCAGTGATGGAGTGAACTGGGATGCAGTGACTGCGTGAAATGGGATGCAGTGACTGCGTGAAATGTGATGCAGTGACTGCGTGAAATGCGATGCAGTGACTGCGTGAAATGGGATGCAGTGACTGCTTCAAATGGGATGCAGTGACTGAGTGAAATGGGATGCAGTGTCTGCGGGAAATGGGATGCAGTCACTGAGTGAAATCTGTTGTAGTCACTGAGTGAAATGTGATGCACCACTGAGTTGAATGGGATGCAGTGACTGAGGGATATGAGATGCAGGGACTGAGTGAAATGAGATGCAGTCACTGAGGTAAAAGGGATTCAGTATTTTTGGGAAGTAGGATGCAATCACTGAGTGAAATGCGATCCAGAGACTGTGGGAAAGGAGATGCTGTGACTGTGGGAAATGGGATGCAGTGTGTGTGGGAAATTGAATGCAGTGTCTGTGAGATACGGGAACCAGTGACTGATGGAAATGGGATGCTGTGACTGTGGAGAAGGAGATGCAGTGATGGAGTGAATTGGGATGCAGTGACTGAGTGAAATGTGATGCAGTGACTGAGTGAAATGTGATGCAGTGACTGAGTGAAATGGGATGCAGTGACTGCGTGAAATGGGATGCAGTGACTGCGTGAAATGGGATGCAGTGACTGCGTGAAATGGGACGCAGTGACGAAGTGAAATGTGATTCAGTCACTGAGTGAAATGTGATTCCGTCACTGAGTGAAATATGATGCACTCACTGAGTGTACTGTGATTCAGTCACTGAGTGAACTGTGATGCAGTCACTGAGTGAAATTGGATGCAATGGCTGAGTGAAATGAGATGCAGTGACTGAGTGAAATGGGATGCAGTGACTGAGTGAAATGGGATGCAGTGACTGAGGGACATGGGATGCAGTGACTGAGGGACATGGGATGCCGTGACTGAGGGAAATGGGATGCCGTGACTGAGGGAAATGGGATGCAGTGAATGAGGGACATGGGATGCAGTGACACACGGACATGGGATGCAGTGACACATGGACATGGGATGCAGTGACCTGAGGGAATTGGGATACAGTGACTGAGTGAAATGAGATGCATTGTTTGATGGAAATATGATGCAGTAACTGACGGAAATGAGATGCAGTGACTGAGGGAAATGGGATGCAGTGACTGAGTGAAATGGGATGCAGTGACCGAGTGAAATGAGATGCAGTGACTGAGCAAAATGGGATGCACTATTTTTGGGAAGGAGGATGCAATCACTGATTGAAATGAGATGCAGAGACTGTGGGAAAGGAGATGCTGTGACGGTGGGAAATGGGATGCAGTGACTGTGTGAAATGGGCTGCAGTGACTCAGTGAAATGTGATTCAGTCACTGAGTGAAATGTGATTCCGTCACTGAGTGAAATATGATGCACTCACTGAGTGTACTGTGATTCAGTCACTGAGTGAACTGTGATGCAGTCACTGAGTGAAATGGGATGCAGTGGCTGAGGGAAATGGGATGCAGTGACTGAGGGAAATGTGATGCAGTGACTGAGCGAAATGGGATGCAGTGACTGAGGGAAATGGGATGCACTGACAGAGTGACATGAGCTGCAGTGTCTGATGGAAATGTGATGCAGTACCTGAGGGAAATGGGATGCAGTTACTGAGGAAGTGGGAATGAGTGACTGAGTTCATGGGGATGCAGTGCCCGAGCGGACTTGGGGTGCAGTGAGTGATGGAGATGGGATACAGTGCCTTAGTGAAATGGGATGCAGTGACTGAGGGAAATGGGATGCAGTGACTGAGTGACATGGGAAGCACTGACTGAGTGAAATGGGATGCAGTGACTGAGTGAAATGGGATGCAGTGACTGAGTGAAATGGGATGCAGTGACTGAGTGAAATGGGATGCAGTGACTGAGTGAAATGGGATGCAGTGACTGAGTGAAATGGGATGCAGTCACTGAGCGAAATTGGACGCATCACTGAGTGAAATGGGATGCAGTGACTGAGGGAAATGGGATGCAGTGACTGAGTGAAATGACATGCAGTGACTGAGTGAAATGAGATGCCTTGCTTGATGGAAATATGATGCAGTAATTGGACGGAAATGAGATGCAGTGACAGAGTGAAATGGGATGCAGTGACTGCGGGACATGGGATGCAGTGACTGAGGGACATGGGATGCAGTTACTGAGGGAAATGGGATGCAGTGACTGAGCGAAATGAGATGCAGTGTCTGAGGGACATGTGATGCAGTGACTGAGGGACATGGGATGCAGTGACACACGGACATGGGATGCACTGTCGCACGGACATGGGATGCAGTGACTGAGAGAATTGGGATGCAATGACTGAGGGAAATGGGATGCAGTGACCGAGTGAAATGAGATGCTGTGACTGAGGGAAATGGGATGCAGTGACTGCGTGAAATGGGATGCAGTGAATTAGTGAAATGAGATGTAGTGACTGATGGAAATGTGATGCAGTTACTGTGGGACATGGGATGCAGTGACTGAGTGAATAGTGATGCTGTGCCCGAGCAGGCTTGGGGTGCAGTGACTGAGGGAAATGGGATACAGTGCCTGAGTGCAATGTGATGCAGTAATTGAGGGAAATAGGATGCAGTGACTGAGGTACTGGGAAGGAGTGACTGAGGGAAATGGGATGCAGTGACTGACGGAAATGGGATGCAGTGACTGAGGGAAAGGAGATGCTGTCACGATGGGAATTGTGGATGCAGTGAGTGTGGGAAATTGAATGCAGCGTCTGTGAGATACGGGAAACAGTGACTGATCGAAATTGGACGCAGTGTCTGTGGGGAAGGAGATGCAGTCATTGAGTGAAATGGGATGCAGTGACTGAGTAAAATACGATGCAGTGACTGAGTGAAATGTGATGCAGTGACTGCTTGAAATGGGATGCTGTGACTGTGGCGAAGGAGATGCAGTGACTGAGTGAAATGGGATGCAGTGACTGAGTTAAATGGGATGCAGTGACTGAGGGAAATGGGATGCAGTGACAGAGTGACATGAGCTGCAGTATCTGATGGAAATGTGATGCAGAACCTGAGGGAAATGGGATTCAGTGACTGAGGTAACGGGAAGGAGTGACTGAGTTCATCGGGGTGCAATGCCCGAGCGGACTAGGGGTGCAGTGAGTGACGGAAATGGGATACAGTGCCTGAGCGAAATGGGACGCACTGACTGAGTGAAATGGGATGCAGTGACTGAGGGACATGGGATGCATTGACTGAGGGAAATGGGATGCAGTGACGGTGGGAAATGGGATGCAGTGACTGAGTGAAATGAGATGCAATGACTGAGGGAACGGAGTCGCTGTGATTCTGGGAAATGGGATGCAGTGAGTGTCGGAAATTGAATGCAGCGCCTGTGAGATACGGGAAACTGTGACTGATGGAAATGGGATGCAGTGACTATGGTGAAGGAGATCCAGTGACTGAGTGAAATGTGATGCAGTGACTGAGGGAAATGTGATGCAGTGACTGAGTGAAATGGGATGCAGTGACTGAGGGAAATGGGATGCAGTGACCGAGTGAAATGAGATTCAGTGACTGAGGGAAATGGGATGCAGTGACTTAAGGAAAGGAAATGCAGTGTCTGTGGGAAATGGGATGCTGCGACTGAGGGAAATGGGATGGAGTGACTGACGGAAATGGGATGCAGTGACTGAGCGAAATGGGTTGCAGTGACTGAGTGAAATGGGTTGCAGTGACTGAGTGAAATGGGATGCAGTGACTGAGTGAAATGGGAAGCAGTGACTGAGTGAAATGGGATGCACTGACTGAGGGAAATGGGATGCAGTGACTGAGTGAAATGAGATGCATTGTTTGATGGAAATATGATGCAGTAACTGACGGAAATGGGATGCAGTGACTGAGGGAAATGGGATGCAGTGACTGAGGGAAATGGGATGCAGTGACCAAGTGAAATGAGATGCAGTGACTGAGCGAAATCGGATGCAGTATTTGTGGGAAGTAGGATGCAATCACTGATTGAAGTGAGATGCAGAGTCTGAGGGAAGGGAGATGCTGTGTCTATGGGAAATGGGATACAGTGAGTGTCGGAAATTGAATGCAGCGCCTGTGAGATACGGGAACCAGTGACGAATGGAAATGGGATGCAGTGACTGAGGGAAATGGGATGCAGTGACTGAGTGAGATGGGATGAAGTGTCTGAGTGAGATGGGATGCAGTGTCTGATTGAAATGGGATGCAGTTAATGAGTGAAATGAGATGCAGTGACTGATGGAAATTGGATGCAGTTACTGTGGGACATGGGCTTCAGTGACTGAGGTCCTGGGAAGGAGTGACTGAGTTAATAGGGATGCAGTGCCCGAGCCGGCTTGGAGTACAGTGACTGAGGGAGATGGGTTACAGTGGCTGAGAGAAATGGGATGCACTGTCTTAGTGAAATGGGATGCAGTGGCAGAGTGAAATGGGATGCAGTAACTGGTGGAAATGGGATGCAGTGACTGATCGAAATGGGATGCGGTGACTGAGGTGAGGGAGATGCTGTGATGGAGTGAATTGGGATGCAGTGACTGAGTGAAATGTGATGCAGTGACTGAGTGAAATGTGATGCAGTGACTGAGTGAAATGGGTTGCAGTGACTGAGCGAAATGGGTTGCAGTGACTGAGTGAAATGGGTTGCAGTGACTGAGTGAAATGGGATGCATTGACTGAGCAAAATGGGATGCAGTGACTGAGGGAAATGGGTGCAGTGACTGAGTGAAATGAGATGCAGTGACTGAGGGAAAGGAGATGCTGTGACGATGGGAAATGGGATGCAGTGAGTGTGGGAAATTGAATGCAGCGTCTGTGAGATAAGGGAAACAGTGCCTGATGGAAATGGGATGCAGTGACTATGGTGAAGGAGATGCAGTGACTGAGTGAAATGGGATGCAGTGACTTAAGTGAAATGGGAAGCACTGACAGAGTGAAATGCGATGCAGTGACTGAGTGAAATGAGATGCCTTGTTTGATGGAAATATGATGCAGTAACTGATGGAAATGAGATGCAGTGACAGAGTGAAAAGCGATGCAGTGACTGAGTGAAATGGGATGCACTGACTGAGTTAATATGGATACAGTGCCCGAGCCGGCTTGGAGTACAGTGACTGAGGGAAATGGGATACAGTGGCTGAGAGAAATGGGATGCACTGTCTTAGTGAAATGGGATGCCGTGACTGAGGGAAATGGGATGCAGTGACTGAGTGAAAGGAGATGCACTGTCTGATGGAAATGTGATGCAGTGACAGAGGTACTGGGAAGGTGTGACTGAGTTAATAGGGAATCCATGCCCGAGCGGGCTTGGGGTGCAGTGACTGAGGGAAATGGGATGCAGTGACCGAGTGAAATGAGATGCAGTGACTGAGCAAAATGGGATGCACTATTTTTGGGAAGTAGGATGCAATCACTGATTGAAATGAGATGCAGAGACTGTGGGAAAGAAGATGCTGTGATGGTGGGAAATGGGATGCAGTGACTGTGTGAAATGGGATGCAGTGACTCAGTGAAATGTGATTCAGTCACTGAGTGAAATATGATGCACTCACTGAGTGTACTGTGATTCAGTCACTGAGTGAACTGTGATGCAGTCACTGGGTGTACCTGTGATGCAGTCACTGGGTGTACTGTGATGCAGTCACTGAGTGAAATGGGATGCAGTGGCTGAGGGAAATGTGATGCAGTGACTGAGTGAAATGGGATGCAGTGACTGAGTAAAATACAATGCAGTGACTGAGTGAAATATGATGCAGTGACTGCGTGAAATGGGATGCAGTGACTGTGGTGAAGGAGATGCAGTGACTGAGGGAAATGGGATACAGTGACTGAGTGAAATGGGATGCAGTGATTGAGTGAAATGGGAAGCAGTGACTGAGGGACATGGGAAGCAGTGACTGAGGGACATGGGAAGCAGTGACTGAGGGACATGGGAAGCAGTGACTGAGGGACATGGGAAGCAGTGACTGAGGGACATGGGATGCAGTGACTGAGGGAAATCGGATGCCGTGACTGAGGGAAATGCGATGCAGTGACTGAGTGAAAGGAGATGCACTGTCTGATGGAAATGTGATGCAGTGACAGAGTGACATGAGCTGCAGTGACAGAGGTACTTGGAAGGAGTGACTGAGTTAATAGGGAATCAGTGCCCGAGCGGGCTTGGGGTGCAGTGACTGAGGGAAATGGGATGCAGTGACCGAGTGAAATGAGATGCAGTGACTGAGCAAAATGGGATGCACTATTTTTGTGAAGTAGGATGAAATCACTGATTGAAATGAGATGCAGAGACTGTGGGAAAGAAGATGCTGTGATGGTGGGAAATGGGATGCAGTGACTGTGTGAAATGGGATGCAGTGACTCAGTGAAATGTGATTCAGTCACTGAGTGAAATGTGATTCCGTCACTGAGTGAAATATGAATCACTCACTGAGTGTACTGTGATTCAGTCACTGAGTGAACTGTGATGCAGTCACTGGGTGAACTGTGATGCAGTCACTGGGTGAACTGTGATGCAGTCACTGAGTGAAATGGGATGCAGTGGCTGAGTGAAATGGGATGCAGTGACTGAGTGAAATGGGATGCAGTGACTGAGGGAAATGGGATGCAGTGACTGAGGGAAATGGGATGCAGTGACTGAGGGAAATGGGATGCAGTGACAGAGTGACATGAGCTGCAGTGTCTGATGGAAATGTGATGCAGTACCTGAGCGAAATGGGATGCAGTGACTGAGGTAGTGGGAATGAGTGACTGAGTTCATGGGGATGCAGTGCCCGAGCGGACTTGCGGTGCAGTGAGTGAGGGAGATGGGATACAGTGCCTTAGTGAAATGGGATGCAGTGACTGAGTGAAATGGGATGCAGTCTCTGAGCGAAATGTGTTGCAGTCACTGACTGAAATTGGACGCATCACTGAGTGAAATGGGACGCAGTGACTGAGGGAAATGGGATGCAGTGACTGAGTGAAATGGGAAGCACTGACTGAGTGAAATGCGATGCAGTGACTGAAGGACATGGGATGCAGTGACTGAAGGACATGGGATGCAGTGACTGAGGGACATGGGATGCAGTGACTGAGGGACATGGGATGCAGTGACTGAGGGACATGGGATGCAGTGACTGAGGGACATGGGATGCAGTGACTGAAGGACATGGGATGCAGTGACTGAGGGAAATGGGATGCAGTGACTGAGTGAAATGACATGCAGTGACTGAGTGAAATGAGATGCCTTGTTTGATGGAAATATGATGCAGTAATTGGACGGAAATGAGATGCAGTGACAGAGTGAAATGGGATGCAGTGACTGAGGGACATGGGATGCAGTGACTGAGGGAAATGGGATGCAGTGACTGAGTGAAATGAGATGCAGTGACTGAGGGACATGTGATGCAGTGACTGAGGGACATGGGATGCAGTGACACACAGACATGGGATGCACTGTCACACGGACATGGGATGCAGTGACTGAGAGAATTGGGATGCAATGACTGAGGGAAATGGGATGCAGTGACCGAGTGAAATGAGATGCTGTGACTGAGGGAAATGGGATGCAGTGACTGCGTGAAATGGGATGCAGTGAATTAGTGAAATGAGATGTAGTGACTGATGGAAATGTGATGCAGTTACTGTGGGACATGGGATGCAGTGACTGAGTGAATAGTGATGAAGTGCCCGAGCGGGCTTGGGGTGCAGTGACTGAGGGAAATGGGATACAGTGCCTGAGTGCAATGTGATGCAGTAATTGAGGGAAATAGGATGCAGTGACTGAGGTACTGGGAAGGAGTGACTAAGGGAAATGGGATGCAGTGACTGACGGAAATGGGATGCAGTGACTGAGGGAAATGGGATGCAACCACTGAGTGAAATGCGATGCAGAGACTGAGGGAAAGGAGATGCTGTCACGATGGGAAATGTGGATGCAGTGAGTGTGGGAAATTGAATGCAGCGTCTGTGAGATACGGGAAACAGTGACTGATCGAAATTGGACGCAGTGACTGTGGGGAAGGAGATGCAGTCATTGAGTGAAATGGGATGCAGTGACTGAGTAAAATACGATGCAGTGACTGAGTGAAATGTGATGCAGTGACTGCTTGAAGTGGGATGCTGTGACTGTGGCGAAGGAGATGCAGTGACTGAGTGAAATGGGATGCAGTGACTGAGTGAAATGGGATGCAGTGACTGAGGGAAATGGGATGCAGTGACTGAGGGAAATGGGATGCAGTGACAGAGTGACATGAGCTGCAGTATCTGATGGAAATGTGATGCAGAACCTGAGGGAAATGGGATTCAGTGACTGAGGTAACAGGAAGGAGTGACTGAGTTCATCGGGGTGCAATGCCCGAGCGGACTCGGGGTGCAGTGAGTGACGGAAATGGGATACAGTGCCTGAGTGAAATGGGATGCAGTGACTGAGTGAAATGGGATGCAGTGACTGAGTAAAATGTGATGCAGTGACTGAGTAAAATGTGATGCAGTGACTGAGTAAAATGGGATGCAGTGACCGAGTGAAATGAGATGCAGTGACTGAGGGAAATGGGATGCAGTGACTTAAGGAAAGGAAATGCAGTGTCTGTGGGAAATGGGATGCTGCGACTGAGGGAACTGGGATGGAGTGACTGACGGAAATGGGATGCAGTGACTGAGGGAAATGGGATGCAGTGACCGAGTGAAATGAGATGCTGTGACTGAGGGACATGTGATGCAGTGACTGAGGGACATGGGATGCAGTGACACACGGACATGGGATGCACTGTCACAGGGACATGGGATGCAGTGACTGAGAGAATTGGGATGCAATGACTGAGGGAAATGGGATGCAGTGACCGAGTGAAATGAGATGCTGTGACTGAGGGAAATGGGATGCAGTGACTGCGTGAAATGGGATGCAGTGAATTAGTGAAATGAGATGTAGTGACTGATGGAAATGTGATGCAGTTACTGTGGGACATGGGATGCAGTGACTGAGTGAATAGTGATGCAGTGCCCGAGCGGGCTTGGGGTGCAGTGACTGAGGGAAATGGGATACAGCGCCTGAGTGCAATGTGATGCAGTAATTGAGGGAAATAGGATGCAGTGACTGAGGTACTGGGAAGGAGTGACTGAGGGAAATTGGATGCAGTGACTGACGGAAATGGGATGCAGTGACTGAGGGAAATGGGATGCAACCACTGAGTGAAATGCGATGCAGAGACTGAGGGAAAGGAGATGCTGTCACGATGGGAAATGTGGATGCAGTGAGTGTGGGAAATTGAATGCAGCGTCTGTGAGATACGGGAAACAGTGACTGATCGAAATTGGACGCAGTGACTGTGGGGAAGGAGATGCAGTCATTGAGCGAAATGGGATGCAGTGACTGAGTAAAATACGATGCAGTGACTGAGTGAAATGTGATGCAGTGACTGCTTGAAGTGGGATGCTGTGACTGTGGCGAAGGAGATGCAGTGACTGAGTGAAATGGGATGCAGTGACTGAGTGAAATGGGATGCAGTGACTGAGGGAAATGGGATGCAGTGACAGAGTGACATGAGCTGCAGTATCTGATGGAAATGTGATGCAGAACCTGAGGGAAATGGGATTCAGTGACTGAGGTAACAGGAAGGAGTGACTGAGTTCATCGGGGTGCAATGCCCGAGCGGACTCGGGGTGCAGTGAGTGACGGAAATGGGATACAGTGCCTGAGCGAAATGGGACGCACTGACTGAGTGAAATGGGATGCAGTGACTGGGGGACATGGGATGCATTGACTGAGGGAAATGGGATGCAGTGACTGTGGGAAATGGGTTGCAGTGACTGAGTGAAATGGGTTGCAGTGACTGAGTGAAATGGGATGCAGTGACTGAGTGAAATGGGATGCTCTGACTGAGGGAAATGGGATGCACTGACTGAGTGAAATGAGATGCATTGTTTGATGGAAATATGATGCAGTAACTGACGGAAATGGGATGCAGTGACTGAGGGAAATGTGATGCAGTGACTGAGGGAAATGGGATGCAGTGACTGAGGTAACAGGAAGGAGTGACTGAGTTCATCGGGGTGCAATGCCCGAGCGGACTCGGGGTGCAGTGAGTGACGGAAATGGGATACAGTGCCTGAGCGAAATGGGACGCACTGACTGAGTGAAATGGGATGCAGTGACTGAGGGACATGGGATGCATTGACTGAGGGACATGGGATGCATTGACTGAGGGAAATGGGATGCAGTGACTGTGGGAAATGGGATGCAGTGACTGAGTGAAATGAGATGCAGTGACTGAGGGAAAGGAGTCGCTGTGATTCTGGGAAATGGGATGCAGTGAGTGTCGGAAATTGAATGCAGCGCCTGTGAGATACGGGAAACTGTGACTGATGGAAATGGGATGCAGTGACTATGGTGAAGGAGATCCAGTGACTGAGTGAAATGGGATGCAGTGACTGAGTAAAATGTGATGCAGTGACTGAGTAAAATGTGATGCAGAGACTGAGGGAAATGGGATGCAGTGACCGAGTGAAATGAGATGCAGTGACTGAGGGAAATGGGATGCAGTGACTTAAGGAAAGGAAATGCAGTGTCTGTGGGAAATGGGATGCTGCGACTGAGGGAAATGGGATGGAGTGACTGACGGAAATGGGATGCAGTGACTGAGCGAAATGGGTTACAGTGACTGAGTGAAATGGGTTGCAGTGACTGAGTGAAATGGGATGCAGTGACTGAGTGAAATGGGATGCTCTGACTGAGGGAAATGGGATGCACTGACTGAGTGAAATGAGATGCATTGTTTGATGGAAATATGATGCAGTAACTGACGGAAATGGGATGCAGTGACTGAGGGAAATGGGATGCAGTGACTGAGGGAAATGGGATGCAGTGACTGAGGGAAATGGGATGCAGTGACTGAGGGAAATGGGATGCAGTGACCGAGTGAAATGAGATGCAGTGACTGAGGGAAATGGGATGCAGTGACAGAGTGACATGAGCTGCAGTATCTGATGGAAATGTGATGCAGAACCTGAGGGAAATGGGATTCAGTGACTGAGGTAACAGGAAGGAGTGACTGAGTTCATCGGGGTGCAATGCCCGAGCGGACTCGGGGTGCAGTGAGTGACGGAAATGGGATACAGTGCCTGAGCGAAATGGGACGCACTGACTGAGTGAAATGGGATGCAGTGACTGAGGGACATGGGATGCAGTGACTGAGGGACATGGGATGCAGTGACTGAGGGACATGGGATGCAGTGACTGAGCGACATGGGATGCAGTGACTGTGGGAAATGGGATGCAGTGACTGAGTGAAATGAGGTGCAGTGACTGAGGGAAAGGAGTCGCTGTGATTCTGGGAAATGGGATGCAGTGAGTGTCGGAAATTGAATGCAGCGCCTGTGAGATACGGGAAACTGTGACTGATGGAAATGGGATGCAGTGACTATGGTGAAGGAGATCCAGTGACTGAGTGAAATGGGATGCAGTGACTGAGTAAAATGTGATGCAGTGACTGAGTAAAATGTGATGCAGTGACTGAGTAAAATGTGATGCAGTGACTGAGTGAAATGGGATGCAGTGACTGAGGGAAATGGGATGCAGTGACCGAGTGAAATGAGATGCAGTGACTGAGGGAAATGGGATGCAGTGACTTAAGGAAAGGAAATGCAGTGTCTGTGGGAAATGGGATGCTGCGACTGAGGGTAATGGGATGCTGCGACTGAGGGTAATGGGATGCAGTGACTGAGGGAAATGGGATGCAGTGACTGAGTGAGATGGGATGCAGTGTCTGAGTGAGATGGGATGCAGTGTCTGAGTGAGATGGGATGCAGTGTCTGAGTGAGATGGGATGCAGTGTCTGATTGAAATGGGATGCAGTTAATGAGTGAAATGAGATGCAGTGACTGATGGAAATTGGATGCAGTTACTGTGGGACATGGGATTCAGTGACTGAGGTCCTGAAAAGGAGTGACTGAGTTAATAGGGATGCAGTCCCCGAGCCGGCTTGGAGTACAGTGACTGAGGGAAATGGGATACAGTGGCTGAGAGAAATGGGATGCACTGTCTTAGTGAAATGGGATGCAGTGGCTGAGTGAAATGGGATGCAGTCTCTGAGCGAAATGTGTTGCAGTCACTGAGTGAAATGGGATGCAGTCTCTGAGCGAAATGTGTTGCAGTCACTGACTGAAATTGGACGCATCACTGAGTGAAATGGGACGCAGTGACTGAGGGACATGGGATGCAGTGACTGAGGGACATGGGATGCACTGACTGAGGGACATGGGATGCAGTGACTCAGGGACATGTGATGCAGTGACTGAGGGACATGGGATGCAGTGACACACGGACATGGGATGCACTGTCACACGGACATGGGATGCAGTGACTGAGAGAATTGGGATGCAATGACTGAGGGAAATGGGATGCAGTGACCGAGTGAAATGAGATGCTGTGACTGAGGGAAATGGGATGCAGTGACTGAGTGAAATGGGATGCAGTGAATTAGTGAAATGAGATGTAGTGACTGATGGAAATGTGATGCAGTTACTGTGGGACATGGGATGCAGTGACTGAGTGAATAGTGATGCAGTGCCCGAGCGGGCTTGGGGTGCAGTGACTGAGGGAAATGGGATACAGTGCCTGAGTGCAATGGGATGCAGTGACTGACGGAAATGGGATGCAGTGACTGAGGGAAAGGAGATGCTGTCACGATGGGAAATGGGATGCAGTGAGTGTGGGAAATTGAATGCAGCGTCTGTGAGATACGGGGAACAGTGACTGATGGAAATGGGATGCAGTGACTATGGTGAAGGAGATGCAGTGACTGAGTGAAATGGGATGCAGTGACTAAGTGAAATGTGATGCAGTGACTGTGTGAAATGTGATGCAGTGACTGAGTGAAATGGGATGCAGTGTCTAAGTGAAATGGGAAGCAGTGACAGAGTGAAATGCGATGCAGTGACTGAGTGAAATGAGATGCCTTGTTTGATGGAAATATGATGCAGTAACTGATGGAAATGAGATGCAGTGACAGAGTGAAAAGCGATGCAGTGACTGAGTGAAATGGGATGCAGTGACTGAGTTAATAGGGATACAGTGCCCGAGCCGGCTTGGAGTACAGTGACTGAGGGAAATGGGATACAGTGGCTGAGAGAAATGGGATGCACTGTCTTAGTGAAATGGGATGCAGTGGCTGAGTGAAATGGGATGCAGTAACTGGTGGAAATGGGATGCAGTGACTGATCGAAATGGGATGCGGTGACTGAGGTGAGGGAGATGCAGTGATAAAGTGAATTGGGATGCAGTGACTGATGGAAATTGGATGCAGTGACAGAGTGACATGAGCTGCAGTGACTGAGTGAAATGAGATGCATTGTTTGATGGAAGTATGATGCAGTAACTGACGGAAATGAGATGCAGTGACTGAGGGAAATGGGATGCAGTGACTTAGGGAAATGGGATGCAGTGACCGAGTGAAATGAGATGCAGTGACTGAGCGAAATGGGATGCAGTGACTCAGTGAAATGTGATTCAGTCACTGAGTGAAATGTGATTCCGTCACTGAGTGAAATATGATGCAGTGACTGAGTGAAATGGGATGCAGTGACTGAGTGAAATGGGATGCAGTGACTGAGTGTAATGGGATTCAGTGACTGCGTGAAATGGGATGCAGTGACTGCGTGAAATGGGACGCAGTGACTCAGTGAAATGTGATTCACTCACTGAGTGAAAGGTGATTCCGTCACTGAGTGAAATATGATGCACTCACTGAGTGTACTGTGATTCAGTCACTGAGTGAACTGTGATTCAGTCACTGAGTGAACTGTGATTCAGTCACTGTGTGAACTGTGATGCAGTCACTGAGTGAAATGGGATGCAGTGGCTGAGTGAAATGGGATGCAGTGACTGAGTGAAATGAGATGCAGTGACTGAGTGAAATGAGATGCAGTGACTGAGTGAAATGAGATGCAGTGACTGACTGAAATGCGATGCAGTGACTGAGGGACTGGGAAGGAGTGACTGAGTTAATCGGGATGCAGTGCCCAAGCGGGCTTGGGGTGCAGTGACTGAGTGAAATGGGATGCAGTGACTTAAGGAAAGGAAATGCAGTGTCTGTGGGAAATGGAATGCTGCGACTGAGGGAAATGGGATGCAGTGACTGACGGAAATGGGATGCAGTGACTGAGCGAAATGGGTGGCAGTGACGAGTGAAATGGGTTGCAGTGACTGAGTGAAATGGGATGCACTGACAGAGGGAAGTGCGATGCAGTGACTGAGGGAAATGGGATGCAGTGACTGAGTGAAATGAGATGCAGTGACTGAGCGAAATGGGATGCACTATTTTTGTTAAGTAGGATGCAATCACTGATTGAAATGAGATGCAGAGACTGAGGGAAAGGAGATGCTGTGACGATGGAAAATGGGATGCAGTGAGTGTGGGAAATTGAATGCAGTGACTGAGTGAAATGGGATGCAGTCTCTGAGTGAAATGTGTTGCAGCCACTGAGTGAAATTGGACGCATCACTGAGTGAAATGGGACGCAGTGACTGAGGGACATGGGATGCATTGACTGAGGGAAATGGGATGCAGTGACTGAGTGAAATGAGATGCAGTGACGGAGGGAACGGAGTCGCTGTGATTCTGGGAAATGGGATGCAGTGAGTGTCGGAAATTGAATGCAGCGCCTGTGAGATACGGGAAACTGTGACTGATGGAAATGGGATGCAGTGACTATGGTGAAGGAGATCCAGTGACTGAGTGAAATGGGATGCAGTGACTGAGTAAAATGTGATGCAGTGACTGAGTAAAATGTGATGCAGTGACTGAGTAAAATGGGATGCAGTGACTGAGTGAAATGGGATGCAGTGACTGAGGGAAATGGGATGCAGTGACCGAGTGAAATGAGATGCAGTGACTGAGGGAAATGGGATGCAGTGACTTGAGGAAAGGAAATGCAGTGTCTGTGGGAAATGGGATGCTGCGACTGAGGGAAATGGGATGGAGTGACTGACGGAAATGGGATGCAGTGACTGAGGGAAATGGGATGCAGTGACCGAGTGAAATGAGATGCTGTGACTGAGGGACATGTGATGCAGTGACTGAGGGACATGGGATGCAGTGACACACGGACATGGGATGCACTGTCACAGGGACATGGGATGCAGTGACTGAGAGAATTGGGATGTAATGACTGAGGGAAATGGGATTCAGTGACCGAGTGAAATGAGATGCTGTGACTGAGGGAAATGGGATGCAGTGACTGCGTGAAATGGGATGCAGTGAATTAGTGAAATGAGATGTAGTGACTGATGGAAATGTGATGCAGTTCCTGTGGGCCATGGGATGCAGTGACTGAGTGAATAGTGATGCAGTACCCGAGCGGGCTTGGGGTGCAGTGACTGAGGGAAATGGGATACAGCGCCTGAGTGCAATGTGATGCAGTAATTGAGGGAAATAGGATGCAGTGACTGACGGAAATGGGATGCAGTGACTGACGGAAATGGGATGCAGTGACTGAGAGAATTGGGATGTAATGACTGAGGGAAATGGGATTCAGTGACCGAGTGAAATGAGATGCTGTGACTGAGGGAAATGGGATGCAGTGACTGCGTGAAATGGGATGCAGTGAATTAGTGAAATGAGATGTAGTGACTGATGGAAATGTGATGCAGTTACTGTGGGACATGGGATGCAGTGACTGAGTGAATAGTGATGCAGTACCCGAGCGGGCTTGGGGTGCAGTGACTGAGGGAAATGGGATACAGTGCCTGAGTGCAATGTGATGCAGTAATTGAGGGAAATAGGATGCAGTGACTGAGGTACTGGGAAGGAGTGACTGAGGGAAATGGGATGCAGTGACTGACGGAAATGGGACGCAGTGACTGAGGGAAATGGGATGCAACCACTGAGTGAAATGCGATGCAGAGACTGAGGGAAAGGAGATGCTGTCACGATGGGAAATGTGGATGCAGTGAGTGTGGGAAATTGAATGCAGCGTCTGTGAGATACGGGAAACAGTGACTGATCGAAATTGGACGCAGTGACTGTGGGGAAGGAGATGCAGTCATTGAGTGAAATGGGATGCAGTGACTGAGTAAAATACGATGCAGTGACTGAGTGAAATGTGATGCAGTGACTGAGTAAAATACGATGCAGTGACTGAGTGAAATGTGATGCAGTGACTGCTTGAAGTGGGATGCTGTGACTGTGGCGAAGGAGATGCAGTGACTGCGTGAAATGGGATGCAGTGACTGAGTTAAGTGGGATGCAGTGACTGAGGGAAATGGGATGCAGTGACTGAGGGAAATGGGATGCAGTGACAGAGTGACATGAGCTGCAGTATCTGATGGAAATGTGATGCAGAACCTGAGGGAAATGGGATTCAGTGACTGAGGTAACAGGAAGGAGTGACTGAGTTCATCGGGGTGCAATGCCCGAGCGGACTCGGGGTGCAGTGAGTGACGGAAATGGGATACAGTGCCTGAGCGAAATGGGACGCACTGACTGAGTGAAATGGGATGCAGTGACTGAGGGACATGGGATGCAGTGACTGAGTGAAATGAGATGCAGTGACTGAGGGAAATGGGATGGAGTGACTGACGGAAATGGGATGCAGTGACTGAGCGAAATGGGTTGCAGTGACTGAGTGAAATGGGTTGCAGTGACTGAGTGAAATGGGATGCAGTGACTGAGTGAAATGGGATGCTCTGACTGAGAGAAATGGGACGCACTGACTGAGTGAAATGAGATGCATTGTTTGATGGAAATATGATGCAGTAACTGAGGGAAATGGGATGCAGTGACTGAGGGAAATGGGATGCAGTGACTGAGGGAAATGGGATGCAGTGACTGAGGGAAATGGGATGCAGTGACCAAGTGAAATGAGATGCAGTGACTGAGGGAAATGGGATGCAGTGACAGAGTGACATGAGCTTCAGTATCTGATGGAAATGTGATGCAGAACCTGAGGGAAATGGGATTCAGTGACTGAGGTAACAGGAAGGAGTGACTGAGTTCATCGGGGTGCAATGCCCGAGCGGACTTGGGGTGCAGTGAGTGACGGAAATGGGATACAGTGCCTGAGCGAAATGGGACGCACTGACTGAGTGAAATGGGATGCAGTGACTGAGGGACATGGGATGCATTGACTGAGGGACATGGGATGCATTGACTGAGGGAAATGGGATGCAGTGACTGTGGGAAATGGGATGCAGTGACTGAGTGAAATGAGATGCAGTGACTGAGGGAACGGAGTCGCTGTGATTCTGGGAAATGGGATGCAGTGAGTGTCGGAAATTGAATGCAGCGCCTGTGAGATACGGGAAACTGTGACTGATGGAAATGGGATGCAGTGACTATGGTGAAGGAGATCCAGTGACTGAGTGAAATGGGATGCAGTGACTGAGTAAAATGTGATGCAGTGACTGAGTAAAATGTGATGCAGTGACTGAGTAAAATGTGATGCAGTGACTGAGTGAAATGGGATGCAGTGACTGAGGGAAATGGGATGCAGTGACCGAGTGAAATGAGATGCAGTGACTGAGGGAAATGGGATGCAGTGACTTAAGGAAAGGAAATGCAGTGTCTGTGGGAAATGGGATGCTGCGACTGAGGGAAATGGGATGGAGTGACTGAGGGTAATGGGATGCAGTGACTGAGGGAAATGGGATGCAGTGACCGAGTGAAATGAGATGCTGTGACTGAGGGACATGTGATGCAGTGACTGAGGGACATGGGATGCAGTGACACACGGACATGGGATGCACTGTCACAGGGACATGGGATGCAGTGACTGAGAGAATTGGGATGCAATGACTGAGGGAAATGGGATGCAGTGACTGCGTGAAATGGGATGCAGTGAATTAGTGAAATGAGATGTAGTGACTGATAGAAATGTGATGCAGTTACTGTGGGACATGGGATGCAGTGACTGAGTGAATAGTGATGCAGTACCCGAGCGGGCTTGGGGAGCAGTGACTGAGGGAAATGGGATACAGTGCCTGAGTGCAATGTGATGCAGTAATTGAGGGAAATAGGATGCAGTGACCGAGTGAAATGAGATGCTGTGACTGAGGGAAATGGGATACAGTGACTGCGTGAAATGGGATGCAGTGAATTAGTGAAATGAGATGTAGTGACTGATGGAAATGTGATGCAGTTACTGTGGGACATGGGATGCAGTGACTGAGTGAATAGTGATGCAGTGCCCGAGCGGGCTTGGGGTGCAGTGACTGAGGGAAATGGGATACAGTGCCTGAGTGCAATGTGATGCAGTAATTGAGGGAAATAGGATGCAGTGACTGAGGTACTGGGAAGGAGTGACTGAGGGAAATGGGATGCAGTGACTGACGGAAATGGGATGCAGTGACTGAGGGAAATGGGATGCAACCACTGAGTGAAATGCGATGCAGAGACTGAGGGAAAGGAGATGCTGTCACGATGGGAAATGTGGATGCAGTGAGTGTGGGAAATTGAATGCAGCGTCTGTGAGATACGGGAAACAGTGACTGATCGAAATTGGACGCAGTGACTGTGGGGAAGGAGATGCAGTCATTGAGTGAAATGGGATGCAGTGACTGAGTAAAATACGATGCAGTGACTGAGTGAAATGTGATGCAGTGACTGAGTAAAATACGATGCAGTGACTGAGTGAAATGTGATGCAGTGACTGCTTGAAGTGGGATGCTGTGACTGTGGCGAAGGAGATGCAGTGACTGAGTGAAATGGGATGCAGTGACTGAGTTAAGTGGGCTGCAGTGACTGAGGGAAATGGGATGCAGTGACTGAGGGAAATGGGATGCAGTGACAGAGTGACATGAGCTGCAGTATCTGATGGAAATGTGATGCAGAACCTTAGGGAAATGGGATTCAGTGACTGAGGTAACAGGAAGGAGTGACTGAGTTCATCGGGGTGCAATGCCCGAGCGGACTCGGGGTGCAGTGAGTGACGGAAATGGGATACAGTGCCTGAGCGAAATGGGACGCACTGACTGAGTGAAATGGGATGCAGTGACTGAGGGACATGGGATGCAGTGACTGTGGGAAATGGGATGCAGTGACTGTGGGAAATGGGATGCAGTGACTGAGTGAAATGAGATGCAGTGACTGAGGGAAAGGAGTCGCTGTGATTCTGGGAAATGGGATGCAGTGAGTGTCGGAAATTGAATGCAGCGCCTGTGAGATAAGGGAAACTGTGACTGATGGAAATGGGATGCAGTGACTATGGTGAAGGAGATCCAGTGACTGAGTGAAATGGGATGCAGTGACTGAGTGAAATGGGATGCAGTGACTGAGTGAAATGGGATGCAGTGACTGAGTGAAATGGGATGCAGTGACTGAGTGAAATGTGATGCAGTGACTGAGTGAAATGGGATGCAGTGACTGAGGGAAATGGGATGCAGTGACCGAGTGAAATGAGATGCAGTGACTGAGGGAAATGGGATGCAGTGACTTAAGGAAAGGAAATGCAGTGTCTGTGGGAAATGGGATGCTGCGACTGAGGGAAATGGGATGGAGTGACTGACGGAAATGGGATGCAGTGACTGAGCGAAATGGGTTGCAGTGACTGAGTGAAATGGGATGCTCTGACTGAGGTAAATGGGATGCACTGACTGAGTGAAATGAGATGCATTGTTTGATGGAAATATGATGCAGTAACTGACGGAAATGGGATGCAGTGACTGAGGGAAATGGGATGCAGTGACTGAGGGAAATGGGATGCAGTGACTGAGGGAAATGGGATGCAGTGACCAAGTGAAATGAGATGCAGTGACTGAGCGAAATCGGATGCAGTATTTGTGGGAAGTAGGATGCAATCACTGATTGAAGTGAGATGCAGAGTCTGAGGGAAGGGAGATGCTGTGTCTATGGGAAATGGGATACAGTGAGTGTCGGAAATTGAATGCAGCGCCTGTGAGATACGGGAACCAGTGACGAATGGAAATGGGATGCAGTGACTGAGGGAAATGGGATGCAGTGACTGAGTGAGATGGGATGCAGTGTCTGAGTGAGATGGGATGCAGTGTCTGAGTGAGATGGGATGCAGTGTCTGAGTGAGATGGGATGCAGTGTCTGAGTGAGATGGGATGCAGTGTCTGATTGAAATGGGATGCAGTTAATGAGTGAAATGAGATGCAGTGACTGATGGAAATTGGATGCAGTTACTGTGGGACATGGGATTCAGTGACTGAGGTCCTGGGAAGGAGTGACTGAGTTAATAGGGATGCAGTCCCCGAGCCGGCTTGGAGTACAGTGACTGAGGGAAATGGGATACAGTGGCTGAGAGAAATGGGATGCACTGTCTTAGTGAAATGGGATGCAGTGGCTGAGTGAAATGGGATGCAGTCTCTGAGCGAAATGCGTTGCAGACACTGAGTGAAATGGGATGCAGTCTCTGAGCGAAATGTGTTGCAGTCACTGACTGAAATTGGACGCATCACTGAGTGAAATGGGACGCAGTGACTGAGGGAAATGGGATGCAGTGACTGAGTGAAATGGGAAGCACTGACTGAGTGAAATGCGATGCAGTGACTCAGTGAAATGAGATGCCTTGTTTGATGGAAATATGATGCAGTAACTGACGGAAATGAGATGCAGTGACAGAGTGAAATGGGATGCAGTGACTGAGGGACATGGGATGCAGTGACTGAGGGACATGGGATGCAGTGACTGAGGGACATGGGATGCACTGACTGAGGGACATGGGATGCAGTGACTCAGGGACATGTGATGCAGTGACTGAGGGACATGGGATGCAGTGACACACGGACATGGGATGCACTGTCACACAGACATGGGATGCAGTGACTGAGAGAATTGGGATGCAATGACTGAGGGAAATGGGATGCAGTTAATGAGTGAAATGAGATGCAGTGACTGATGGAAATTGGATGCAGTTACTGTGGGACATGGGATTCAGTGACTGAGGTCCTGGGAAGGAGTGACTGAGTTAATAGGGATGCAGTCCCCGAGCCGGCTTGGAGTACAGTGACTGAGGGAAATGGGATACAGTGGCTGAGAGAAATGGGATGCACTGTCTTAGTGAAATGGGATGCAGTGGCTGAGTGAAATGGGATGCAGTCTCTGAGCGAAATGTGTTGCAGACACTGAGTGAAATGGGATGCAGTCTCTGAGCGAAATGTGTTGCAGTCACTGACTGAAATTGGACGCATCACTGAGTGAAATGGGACGCAGTGACTGAGGGAAATGGGATGCAGTGACTGAGTGAAATGGGAAGCACTGACTGAGTGAAATGCGATGCAGTGACTCAGTGAAATGAGATGCCTTGTTTGATGGAAATATGATGCAGTAACTGACGGAAATGAGATGCAGTGACAGAGTGAAATGGGATGCAGTGACTGAGGGACATGGGATGCAGTGACTGAGGGACATGGGATGCAGTGACTGAGGGACATGGGATGCAGTGACTGAGGGACATGGGATGCAGTGACTGAGGGACATGGGATGCACTGACTGAGGGACATGGGATGCAGTGACTCAGGGACATGTGATGCAGTGACTGAGGGACATGGGATGCAGTGACACACGGACATGGGATGCACTGTCACACAGACATGGGATGCAGTGACTGAGTGAAATGAGATGCTGTGACTGAGGGAAATGGGATGCAGTGACTGAGTGAAATGGGATGCAGTGAATTAGTGAAATGAGATGTAGTGACTGATGGAAATGTGATGCAGTTACTGTGGGACATGGGATGCAGTGACTGAGTGAATAGTGATGCAGTGCCCGAGCGGGCTTGGGGTGCAGTGACTGAGGGAAATGGGATACAGTGCCTGAGTGCAATGGGATGCAGTGACTGACGGAAATGGGATGCAGTGACTGAGGGAAATGGGATGCAATCATGGAGTGAAATGCGATGCAGAGACTGAGGGAAAGGAGATGCTGTCACGATGGGAAATGGGATGCAGTGAGTGTGGGAAATTGAATGCAGCGTCTGTGAGATACGGGGAACAGTGACTGATGGAAATGGGATGCAGTGACTATGGTGAAGGAGATGCAGTGACTGAGTGAAATGGGATGCAGTGACTAAGTGAAATGTGATGCAGTGACTGTGTGAAATGTGATGCAGTGACTGTGTGAAATGTGATGCAGTGACTGAGTGAAATGGGATGCAGTGACTAAGTGAAATGGGAAGCACTGACAGAGTGAAATGCGATGCAGTGACTGAGTGAAATGAGATGCCTTGTTTGATGGAAATATGATGCAGTAACTGATGGAAATGAGATGCAGTGACAGAGTGATAAGCGATGCAGTGACTGAGTGAAATGGGATGCAGTGACTGAGTTAATAGGGATACAGTGCCCGAGCCGGCTTGGAGTACAGTGACTGAGGGAAATGGGATACAGTGGCTGAGAGAAATGGGATGCACTGTCTTAGTGAAATGGGATGCAGTGGCTGAGTGAAATGGGATGCAGTAACTGGTGGAAATGGGATGCAGTGACGGATCGAAATGGGATGCGGTGACTGAGGTGAGGGAGATGCAGTGATAAAGTGAATTGGGATGCAGTGACTGATGGAAATTGGATGCAGTGACAGAGTGACATGAGCTGCAGTGACTGAGTGAAATGAGATGCATTGTTTGATGGAAGTATGATGCAGTAACTGACGGAAATGAGATGCAGTGACTGAGGGAAATGGGATGCAGTGACTTAGGGAAATGGGATGCAGTGACCGAGTGAAATGAGATGCAGTGACTGAGCGAAATGGGATGCAGTGACTCAGTGAAATGTGATTCAGTCACTGAGTGAAATGTGATTCCGTCACTGAGGGAAATATGATGCAGTGACTGAGTGAAATGTGATGCAGTGACTGAGTGAAATGGGATGCAGTGACTGAGTGTAATGGGATGCAGTGACTGAGTGCAATGGGATGCAGTGACTGAGTGCAATGGGATGCAGTGACTGAGTGCAATGGGATGCAGTGACTGAGTGCAATGGGATGCAGTGACTGCGTGAAATGGGATGCAGTGACTGCGTGAAATGGGACGCAGTGACTCAGTGAAATGTGATTCACTCACTGAGTGAAAGGTGATTCCGTCACTGAGTGAAATATGATGCACTCACTGAGTGTACTGTGATTCAGTCACTGAGTGTACTGTGATTCAGTCACTGAGTGAACTGTGATTCAGTCACTGTGTGAACTGTGATGCAGTCACTGAGTGAAATGGGATGCAGTGGCTGAGTGAAATGGGATGCAGTGACTGAGTGAAATGAGATGCAGTGACTGAGTGAAATGAGATGCAGTGACTGACTGAAATGCGATGCAGTGACTGAGGTACTGGGAAGGAGTGACTGAGTTAATCGGGATGCAGTGCCCAAGCGGGCTTGGGGTGCAGTGACTGAGTGAAATGGGATGCAGTGACTTAAGGAAAGGAAATGCAGTGTCTGTGGGAAATGGAATGCTGCGACTGAGGGAAATGGGATGCAGTGACTGACGGAAATGGGATGCAGTGACTGAGGGAAATGGGATGCAGTGACTGAGTGAAATGAGATGCAGTGACTGAGCGAAATGGGATGCACTATTTTTGTTAAGTAGGATGCAATCACTGATTGAAATGAGATGCAGAGACTGAGGGAAAGGAGATGCTGTGACGAATTGAAATGGGATGCAGTGAGTGTGGGAAATTGAATGCAGCGTCTGTGAGATAAGGGAAAGAGTGACTGATGGAAATGGGATGCAGTGACTATGGTGAAGGAGATGCAGTGATTGAGTGAAATGGGATGCAGTGACTGCGTGAAATGTGATGCAGTGACTGTGGTGAAGGAGATGCAGTGATTGAGGGAAATGGGATGCACTGAGTGTGGGAAATTGAATGCATCGTGTGTGAGATACGGGAAACAGTGACTGATGGAAATGGGATGCAGTAACTGTTGAAGGAGATGCAGTGACTGAGTGAAATGGGATGCAGTGACTGAGTGAAATGGGATGCAGTGACTGCGTGAAATGCGATGCAGTGACTGAGTGAAATGTGATTCAGTCACTGAGTGAATTGGGATGCAGTCACTGAGTGAAATGGGATGCGTCACTGAGTGAAATGGGATGCAGTGACTGATGGAAATTGGATGCAGTGACAGAGTGACATGAGGTGCACTGACTGAGTGAAATGAGATGCAGTGCCTGATTGAAATGTGATGCAGTGACTGAGGGAAATGGGATGCAGTGACTGAGGTACTGGGAAGGAGTGACTGAGTGAAATGCGATGCAGTGACTGAGTGAAATGAGAAGCTTAGAATGCACTGTCTGTGAGATACGAAAACAGTGACTGATGGAAATGGGATGCAGTGACTGTGGTGAAGGGGATGCAGCGACTGAGTGAAATGGGATTCAGTGACTGCGTGAAATGGGATACAGTGACTGTGTGAGATGGGATGCAGTGACTGTGTGAGATGGGATGCAGTGACTGATGGAAATGGGATGCAGTGACTGCGTGAAATGTGATGTCGTGGCAGAGTGAAATGGGATGCAGTGACTGAGTGAAAAGGGATGCAGAGACTGCGTGAAATGGGACGCAATGACTCAGTGAAATGTGATTCAGTCACTGAGTGAACTGTGATTCAGTCACTGAGTGTACTGTGATTCAGTCACTGAGTGTACTGTGATTCAGTCACTGAGTGAACTGTGATTCAGTCACTGAGTGAACTGTGATTCAGTCACTGAGTGAACTGTGATGCAGTGACTGAGTGAAATAGGATGCAGTGGCTGAGTGAAATGGGATGCAGTGGCTGAGTGAAATGGGATGCAGTGACTGAGTGAAATGAGATGCAGTGACTGAGTGAAATGAGATGCAGTGACTGAGGTACTGGGAAGGAGTGACTGAGTTAATAGTGATGCAGTGCCCGAGCGGGCTTGGGGTGCAGTGACTGAGTGAAATGGCATGCAGTGGTTTAAGGAAAGGAAATGCAGTGTCTGTGGGAAATGGGATGCTGCGACTGAGGGAAATGGGATGGAGTGACTGACGGAAATTGGATGCAGTGACTGAGTGAAATGGGATGCAGTGACTGAGGAAAGTGGGATGCAGTGACTGAGTGAAATGGGATGCAGTGACTGAGGGAAGTGGGATGCAGTGACTGAGTGAAATGGGATGCAGTGCCCGAGTGAAATGAGATGCAGTGACTGAGCGAAATGGGATGCACTATTTTTGGGAAGTAGGATGCAATCACTGATTGAAATGAGATGCAGAGACTGTGGGAAAAGGGATTCAGTATTTTTGGGAAGTAGGATGCAATCACTGAATGAAATGCGATGCAGAGACTGAGGGAAAGGAGATGCTGTGACTATGGGAAATGGTATGCAGTGGGTGTGGGAAATTGAAAGCAACGTCTGTGAGATACGGGGAACAGTGAGTGATGAAAATGGGATGCAGTGACTGTGGTGAAGGAGATGCAGTGATTGAGTGAAATGGGATGCAGTGACTGAGTGAAATGGGATGCAGTGTCTGCGTGAAATGTGGTGCAGTGACTGCGTGAAATGCGGTGCAGTGACTGCGTGAAATGGGATGCATCACTGAGTGAAATGGGATGCAGTGACAGATGGAAATGGGATGCAGTGACTGAGTGAAATGGGATGAAGTGACTGTGTGAAATGGGATGAAGTGATTGAGTGAAATGTGATGCTTTGACTGAGTGAAATGCGATGCAGTGACTGAGTGAAATGCGATGCAGTGAATGAGTGAAATGAGATGCACTGACTGATGGAAATTGGATGCAGTGACAGAGTGACATGAGCTGCAGTGACTGAGTGAAATGAGATGCATTGTTTGATGGAAGTATGATGCAGTAACTGACGGAAATGAGATGCAGTGACTGAGGGAAATGGGATGCAGTGACTTAGGGAAATGGGATGCAGTGACCGAGTGAAATGAGATGCAGTGACTGAGCGAAATGGGATGCAGTGACTCAGTGAAATGTGATTCAGTCACTGAGTGAAATGTGATTCCGTCACTGAGTGAAATATGATGCACTCACTGAGTGTACTGTGATTCAGTCACTGAGTGTACTGTGATTCAGTCACTGAGTGAACTGTGATGCAGTCACTGAGTGAACTGTGATGCAGTCACTGAGTGAAATGGGATGCAATGGCTGAGTGAAATGAGATGCAGTGACTGAGTGAAATGGGATGCAGTGACTGACGGACATGGGATGCAGTGACTGAGGGACATGGGATGCAGTGACTGAGGGACATGGGATGCAGTGACTGAGGGACATGGGATGCAGTGACTGAGGGACATGGGATGCCGTGACTGATGGACATGGGATGCCGTGACTGAGGGACATGCGATGCCGTGACTGAGGGAAATGGGATGCAGTGAATGAGGGACATGGGATGCAGTGACACATGGACATGGGATGCAGTGACCTGAGGGAATTGGGATGCAGTGACTGAGTGAAATGAGATGCATTGTTTGATGGAAATATGATGCAGTAACTGACGGAAATGAGATGCAGTGACTGAGGGAAATGGGATGCAGTGACTAAGGGAAATGGGATGCACTGACTGAGGGACATGGGATGCCGTGACTGAGGGACATGGGATGCCGTGACTGAGGGAAATGGGATGCAGTGACTTAAGGAAAGGAAATGCAGTGTCTGTGGGAAATGGAATGCTGCGACTGAGGGAAATGGGATGCAGTGACTGAGGGACATGGGATGCCGTGACTGAGGGACATGGGATGCACTGACTGAGGGACATGGGATGCCGTGACTGAGGGACATGGGATGCCGTGACTGAGGGAAATGGGATGCAGTGAATGAGGGACATGGGATGCAGTGACACATGGACATGGGATGCAGTGACCTGAGGGAATTGGGATGCAGTGACTGAGGGAAATGGGATGCAGTGACTAAGGGAAATGGGATGCAGTGACCGAGTGAAATGAGATGCAGTGACTGAGCAAAATGGGATGCGCTATTTTTGGGAGGGAGGATGCAATCACTGATTGAAATGAGATGCAGAGACTGTGGGAAAGGAGATGCTGTGACGGTGGGAAATGGGATGCAGTGACTCAGTGAAATGTGATTCAGTCACTGAGTGAAATGTGATTCCGTCACTGAGTGAAATATGATGCACTCACTGAGTGTACTGTGATTCAGTCACTGAGTGAACTGTGATGCAGTCAGTGAGTGAACTGTGATGCAGTCAGTGAGTGAACTGTGATGCAGTCACTGAGTGAAATGGGATGCAGTGGCTGAGTGAAATGGGATGCAGTGACTGAGTGAAATGAGATGCAGTGACTGAGTGAAATGAGATGCAGTGACTGACTGAAATGCGATGCAGTGACTGAGGTACTGGGAAGGAGTGACTGAGTTAATTGGGATGCAGTGCCCAAGCGGGCTTGGGGTGCAGTGACTGAGTGAAATGGGATGCAGTGACTTAAGGAAAGGAAATGCAGTGTCTGTGGGAAATGGAATGCTGCGACTGAGGGAAATGGGATGCAGTGACTGACGGAAATGGGATGCAGTGACTGAGCGAAATGGGTGGCAGTGACGAGTGAAATGGGTTGCAGTGACTGAGTGAAATGGGATGCACTGACAGAGGGAAGTGCGATGCAGTGACTGAGGAAAATGGGATGCAGTGACTGAGGGAAATGGGATGCAGTGACTGAGTGAAATGAGATGCAGTGACTGAGCGAAATGGGATGCACTATTTTTGTTAAGTAGGATGCAATCCCTGATTGAAATGAGATGCAGAGACTGAGGGAAAGGAGATGCTGTGACGATGGGAAATGGGATGCAGTGAGTGTGGGAAATTGAATGCAGCGTCTGTGAGATAAGGGAAAGAGTGACTGATGGAAATGGGATGCAGTGACTATGGTGAAGGAGATGCAGTGATTGAGTGAAATGGGATGCAGTGACTGAGTAAAATACAATGCAGTGACTGAGTGAAATGTGATGCAGTGACTGCGTGAAATGTGATGCAGTGACTGTGGTGAAGGAGATGCAGTGATTGAGGGAAATGGGATGCACTGAGTGTGGGAAATTGAATGCATCGTGTGTGAGATACGGGAAACAGTGACTGATGGAAATGGGATGCAGTAACTGTTGAAGGAGATGCAGTGACTGAGTGAAATGGGATGCAGTGACTGAGTGAAATGGGATGCAGTGACTGCGTGAAATGCGATGCAGTCACTGAGTGAAATGGGATGCGTCACTGAGTGAAATGGGATGCAGTGACTGATGGAAATTGGATGCAGTGACAGAGTGACATGAGGTGCACTGACTGAGTGAAATGAGATGCAGTGCCTGATTGAAATGTGATGCAGTGACTGAGGGAAATGGGATGCAGTGACTGAGGTACTGGGAAGGAGTGACTGAGTGAAATGCGATGCAGTGACTGAGTGAAATGAGAAGCTTAGAATGCACTGTCTGTGAGATACGAAAACAGTGACTGATGGAAATGGGATGCAGTGACTGTGGTGAAGGGGATGCAGCGACTGAGTGAAATGGGATTCAGTGACTGCGTGAAATGGGATACAGTGACTGTGTGAGATGGGATGCAGTGACTGATGGAAATGGGATGCAGTGACTGCGTGAAATGTGATGTCGTGGCAGAGTGAAATGGGATGCAGTGACTGAGTGAAAAGGGATGCAGAGACTGCGTGAAATGGGACGCAATGACTCAGTGAAATGTGATTCAGTCACTGAGTGAACTGTGATTCAGTCACTGAGTGTACTGTGATTCAGTCACTGAGTGTACTGTGATTCAGTCACTGAGTGAACTGTGATTCAGTCACTGAGTGAACTGTGATGCAGTCACTGAGTTAACTGTGATGCTGTCACTGAGTGAAATAGGATGCAGTGGCTGAGTGAAATGGGATGCAGTGGCTGAGTGAAATGGGATGCAGTGACTGAGTGAAATGGGATGCAGTGACTGAGTGAAATGAGATGCAGTGACTGAGTGAAATGTGATGCAGTGACTGAGTGAAATGAGATGCAGTGACTGAGGTACTGGGATGCAGTGACTGAGTTAATAGTGATGCAGTGCCCGAGCGGGCTTGGGGTGCAGTGACTGAGTGAAATGGGATGCAGTGGTTTAAGGAAAGGAAATGCAGTGTCTGTGGGAAATGGGATGCTGCGACTGAGGGAAATGGGATGCAGTGACTGAGTGAAATGGGATGCAGTGACTGAGTGAAGTGGGATGCAGTGACTGAGTGAAATGGGATGCAGTGCCCGAGTGAAATGAGATGCAGTGACTGAGCGAAATGGGATGCACTATTTTTGGGAAGTAGGATGCAATCACTGATTGAAATGAGATGCAGAGACTGTGGGAAAAGGGATTCAGTATTTTTGGGAAGTAGGATGCAATCACTGAATGAAATGCGATGCAGAGACTGAGGGAAAGGAGATGCTGTGACTATGGGAAATGGTATGCAGTGGGTGTGGGAAATTGAAAGCAGCGTCTGTGAGATACGGGGAACAGTGAGTGATGAAAATGGGATGCAGTGACTGTGGTGAAGGAGATGCAGTGATTGAGTGAAATGGGATGCAGTGACTGAGTGAAATGGGATGCAGTGTCTGCGTGAAATGTGGTGCAGTGACTGCGTGAAATGCGGTGCAGTGACTGCGTGAAATGGGATGCATCACTGAGTGAAATGGGATGCAGTGACAGATGGAAATGGGATGCAGTGACTGAGTGAAATGGGATGAAGTGACTGTGTGAAATGGGATGAAGTGATTGAGTGAAATGTGATGCTTTGACTGAGTGAAATGCGATGCAGTGACTGAGTGAAATGCGATGCAGTGAATGAGTGAAATGAGATGCACTGACTGATGGAAATTGGATGCAGTGACAGAGTGACATGAGCTGCAGTGACTGAGTGAAATGAGATGCATTGTTTGATGGAAGTATGATGCAGTAACTGACGGAAATGAGATGCAGTGACTGAGGGAAATGGGATGCAGTGACTTAGGGAAATGGGATGCAGTGACCGAGTGAAATGAGATGCAGTGACTGAGCGAAATGGGATGCAGTGACTCAGTGAAATGTGATTCAGTCACTGAGTGAAATGTGATTCCGTCACTGAGTGAAATATGATGCACTCACTGAGTGTCCTGTGATTCAGTCACTGAGTGTACTGTGATTCAGTCACTGAGTGAACTGTGATGCAGTCACTGAGTGAAATGGGATGCAATGGCTGAGGGACATGGGAAGCAGTGACTGAGGGACATGGGAAGCAGTGACTGAGGGACATGGGATGCCGTGACTGATGGACATGGGATGCCGTGACTGAGGGACATGGGATGCCGTGACTGAGGGAAATGGGATGCAGTGAATGAGGGACATGGGATGCAGTGACACGTGGACATGGGATGCAGTGACCTGAGGGAATTGGGATGCAGTGACTGAGTGAAATGAGATGCATTGTTTGATGGAAATATGATGCAGTAACTGACGGAAATGAGATGCAGTGACTGAGGGAAATGGGATGCAGTGACTAAGGGAAATGGGATGCTCTGACTGAGGGACATGGGATGCCGTGACTGAGGGACATGGGATGCCGTGACTGAGGGAAATGGGATGCAGTGACTTAAGGAAAGGAAATGCAGTGTCTGTGGGAAATGGAATGCTGCGACTGAGGGAAATGGGATGCAGTGACTGAGGGACATGGGATGCCGTGACTGAGGGAAATGGGATGCACTGACTGAGGGACATGGGATGCCGTGACTGAGGGACATGGGATGCCGTGACTGAGGGAAATGGGATGCAGTGAATGAGGGACATGGGATGCAGTGACACATGGACATGGGATGCAGTGACCTGAGGGAATTGGGATGCAGTGACTGAGTGAAATGAGATGCATTGTTTGATGGAAATATGATGCAGTAACTGACGGAAATGAGATGCAGTGACTGAGGGAAATGGGATGCAGTGACTAAGGGAAATGGGATGCAGTGACCGAGTGAAATGAGATGCAGTGACTGAGCAAAATGGGATGCGCTATTTTTGGGAGGGAGGATGCAATCACTGATTGAAATGAGATGCAGAGACTGTGGGAAAGGAGATGCTGTGACGGTGGGAAATGGGATGCAGTGACTCAGTGAAATGTGATTCAGTCACTGAGTGAAATGTGATTCCGTCACTGAGTGAAATATGATGCACTCACTGAGTGTACTGTGATTCAGTCACTGAGTGAACTGTGATGCAGTCAGTGAGTGAACTGTGATGCAGTCACTGAGTGAAATGGGATGCAGTGGCTGAGGGAAATGTGATGCAGTGACTGTGTGAAATGGGATGCAGTATTTGTGGGAAGAAGGATGCAATCACTGAGTGAAATGAGATGATGAGACTGAGGGCAAGGAGATGGTGTGACTATGGGAAATGGGATGCACTGTGTGTGGGAAATTGAATGCAGCGTGTGTGAGATACGGGAAACAGTGACTGAGTGAAATGGGATGCAGTGACTGCGTGAAATGCGATGCAGTCTCTGAGTGAAATGTGATTCCGTCACTGAGTGAAATATGATGCACTCACTGAGTGTACTGTGATTCATTCACTGAGTGAACTGTGATGCAGTTACTGAGTGAAATGGGATGCAGTGGCTGAATGAAATGAGATGCAGTGACTGAGTGAAATGAGATGCAGTGACTGAATGAAATGAGATGGAGTGACTGAGTGAAATGGGCTGCAGTGACTGCGTGAAATGGGCTGCAGTGACTGAGAGAAAAGGGCTGCAGTCACTGAGTGAAATCTGTTGCTGTCTCTGAGTGAAATGTGATGCATCACTGAGTTGAATGGGATGCAGGGACTGAGTGAAATGAGATGCACTGACTGAGGGAAAAGGGATTCAGTATTTTTGGGAAGTAGGATGCAATCACTGAGTGAAATGCGATACAGAGACTGAGGGAAAGGAGATGCTGTGACTATGGGAAATGGTATGCAGTGAGTGTGGGAAATTGAATGCAGCGTGTGTGAGATACGGGAAACAGTGACTGATGGAAATGAGATGCAGTAACTGTGTTGAAGGAGATGCAGTGACTGAGTGAAATGGGATGCAGTCTCTGAGTGAAATGGGATACAGTCTCTGAGTGAAATGGGATGCAGTCTCTGAGTGAAATGGGATGCAGTCTCTGAGCGAAATGTGTTGCAGTCACTGAGTGAAATGGGATGCAGTCACTGAGTGAAATGGGATGCAGTGACTGAGGGAAATGGGATGCAGTGACTGAGTGAAATGGGACGCAGTGACCTGAGGGAAATGCGATGCAGTGACTGAGTGAAATGAGATGCCTTGTTTGATGGAAATATGATGCAGTAACTGACGAAAATGAGATGCAGTGACTGAGGGACATGGGATGCAGTGACTGAGGGACATGGGATGCAGTGACTGAGGGACATGGGATGCAGTGACTGAGGGAAATGGGATGCAGTGACTGAGGGAAATGAGATGCAGTGTCTGAGGGACATGTGATGCAGTGACTGAGGGACATGGGATGCAGTGACACAAGGACATGCAGTGGGATGCAGTGACACAAGGACATGGGATGCACTGTCACACGGACATGGGATGCAGTGACTGAGAGAATTGGGATGCAATGACTGAGGGAAATGGGATGCAGTGACCGAGTGAAATGAGATGCTGTGACTGAGGGAAATGGGATGCAGTGACTGCGTGAAATGGGATGCAGTGAATTAGTGAAATGAGATGTAGTGAATTAGTGAAATGAGATGTAGTGACTGATGGAAATGTGATGCAGTTACTGTGGGACATGGGATGCAGTGACTGAGTGCATAGTGATGCAGTGCCCGAGCGGGCTTGGGGTGCAGTGACTGAGGGAAATGGGATACAGTGCCTGAGTGCAATGTGATGCAGTAATTGAGGGAAATAGGGATACAGTGCCCGAGCCGGCTTGGAGTACAGTGACTGAGGGAAATGGGATACAGTGGCTGAGAGAAATGGGATGCACTGTCGTAGTGAAATGGGATGCTGTGACTGAGGGAAATGGGATGCAGTGACTGAGTGAAAGGAGATGCACTGTCTGATGGAAATGTGTTGCTGTGACAGAGGTACTGGGAAGGAGTGACTGAGTTAATAGGGAATCAGTGCCCGAGCGGGCTTGGGGCGCAGTGACTGAGGGAAATGGGATACAGTGCCTGAGTGCAATGTGATGCAGTAATTGAGGGAAATAGGATGCAGTGACTGAGGTACTGGGAAGGAGTGACTGAGGGAAATGGGATGCAGTGACTGTGTGAAATGGGATGCAGTGACTAAGTGAAATGGGAAGCACTGACAGAGTGAAATGCGATGCAGTGACTGCGTGAAATGAGATGCCTTGTTTGATGGCAATATGATGCAGTAACTGACGGAAATGGGATGCAGTGACTGAGTGAAATGGGATGCAGTGACTGAGTGAAATGGGATGCAGTGCCCGAGCCGGCTTGGAGTACAGTGACTGAGGGAAATGGGATACAGTGGCTGAGAGAAATGGGATGCACTGTCTTAGTGAAATGGGATGCAGTGGCTGAGTGAAATGGGATGCAGTAACTGGTGGAAATTGGATGCAGTGACTGCTTGAAATTGGATGCGGTGACTGAGGTGAGGGAGATGCAGTGATGGAGTGAATTGGGATGCAGTGACTGAGTGAAATGTGATGCAGTGACTGAGTGAAATGTGATGCAGTGACTGAGTGCAATGGGATGCAGTGACTGAGTGCAATGGGATGCAGTGACTGAGTGCAATGGGATGCAGTGACTGAGTGCAATGGGATGCAGTGACTGCGTGAAATTGGATGCAGTGACTGCGTGAAATTGGATGCAGTGACTGCGTGAAATGGGATGCAGTGACTGCGTGAAATGGGATGCAGTGACTGCGTGAAATGGGACGCAGTGACTCAGTGAAATGTGATTCACTCACTGAGTGAAAGGTGATTCCGTCACTGAGTGAAATATGATGCACTCACTGAGTGTACTGTGATTCAGTCACTGAGTGAACTGTGATTCAGTCACTGTGTGAACTGTGATGCAGTCACTGAGTGAAATGGGATGCATTGGCTGAGTGAAATGGGATGCAGTGACTGAGTGAAATGAGATGCAGTGACTGAGTGAAATGAGATGCAGTGACTGACTGAAATGCGATGCAGTGACTGAGGTACTGGGAAGGAGTGACTGAGTTAATAGGGATGCAGTGCCCGAGCGGGCTTGGGGTGCAGTGACTGAGTGCAATGGGATGCAGTGACTGCGTGAAATTGGATGCAGTGACTGCGTGAAATTGGATGAAGTGACTGAGTGTAATGGGATGCAGTGACTGCGTGAAATGGGATGCAGTGACTGCGTGAAATGGGACGCAGTGACTCAGTGAAATGTGTATCACTCACTGAGTGAAAGGTGATTCCGTCACTGAGTGAAATATGATGCACTCACTGAGTGTACTGTGATTCAGTCACTGAGTGAACTGTGATTCAGTCACTGTGTGAACTGTGATGCAGTAACTGAGTGAAATGGGATGCAGTGGCTGAGTGAAATGGCATGCAGTGACTGAGTGAAATGGGATGCAGTGACTGAGTGAAATGAGATGCAGTGACTGAGTGAAATGAGATGCAGTGACTGAGTGAAATGAGATGCAGTGACTGACTGAAATGCGATGCAGTGACTGAGGTACTGGGAAGGAGTGACTGAGTTAAGAGGGATGCAGTGCCCGAGCGGGCTTGGGGTGCAGTGACTGAGTGAAATGGGATGCAGTGACTTAAGGAAAGGAAATGCAGTGTCTGTTGGAAATGGAATGCTGCGACTGAGGTACTGGGAAGGAGTGACTGATTGAAATGGGATGCAGTGACTGACGGAAATGGGATGCAGTGACTAAGTGAAATGGGAAGCACTGACAGAGTGAAATGCGATGCAGTGAATGCGTGAAATGAGATGCCTTGTTTGATGGAAATATGATGCAATAACTGACGGAAATGAGATGCAGTGACAGAGTGAAATGGGATGCAGTGACTGAGTGAAATGGGATGCAGTGACTGAGTTAATAGGGATGCAGTGCCCGAGCCGGCTTGGAGTACAGTGACTGAGGGAAATGGGATACAGTGGCTGAGAGAAATGGGATGCACTGTCTTAGTGAAATGGGATGCAGTGGCTGAGTGAAATGGGATGCAGTAACTGGTGGAAATGGGATGCAGTGACTGATCGAAATGGGATGCGGTGACTGAGGTGAGGGAGATGCAGTGATGGAGTGAATTGGGATGCAGTGACTGAGTGAAATGTGATGCAGTGACTGAGTGAAATGTGATGCAGTGACTGAGTGAAATGGGATGCACTGACTGAGGGAAGTGCGATGCAGTGACTGAGTGCAATGGGATGCAGTGACTGCGTGAAATGGGATGCAGTGACTGCGTGAAATGGGATGCAGTGACTGCGTGAAATGGGACGCAGTGACTCAGTGAAATGTGATTCACTCACTTTGTGAAAGGTGATTCCGTCACTGAGTGAAATATGATGCACTCACTGAGTGTACTGTGATTCAGTCACTGAGTGAACTGTGATTCAGTCACTGTGTGAACTGTGATGCAGTGGCTGAGTGAAATGGGATGCAGTCACTGAGTGAAATGGGATGCAGTGACTGAGTGAAATGGGATGCAGTGACTGAGTGAAATGAGATGCAGTGACTGAGTGAAATGAGATGCAGTGACTGACTGAAATGCGATGCAGTGACTGAGTTACTGGGAAGGAGTGACCTAGTTAATAGGGATGCAGTGCCCGAGCGGGCTTGGGGTGCAGTGACTGAGTGAAATGGGATGCAGTGACTTAAGGGAAGGAAATTCAGTGTCTGTGGGAAATGGAATGCTGCGACTGAGGGAAATGAGATGGAGTGACTGACGGAAATGGGATGCAGTGACTGAGCGAAATGGGTGGCAGTGACGAGTGAAATAGGTTGCAGTGACTGAGTGAAATGGGATGCAGTGACTGAGGGAAATGGGATGCAGTGACTGAGTGAAATGAGATGCAGTGACTGAGCGAAATGGGATGCATTATTTTTGGGAAGTAGGATACAATCACTGATTGAAATGAGATGCAGAGACTGAGGGAAAGGAGATGCTGTGACGATGGGAAATGGGATGCTGTGAGTGTGGGAAATTGAATGCAGCGTCTGTGAGATAAGGGAAACAGTGAGTGATGGAAATGGGATGCAGTGACTATGGTGAAGGAGATGCAGTGATTGAGTGAATTGGGATGCAGTGACTGAGTAAAATACAATGCACTGACTGAGTGAAATGTGATGCAGTGACTGCGTGAAATGGGATGCAGTGACTGTGGTGAAGGAGATGCAGTGACTGAGGGAAATGGGATACAGTGACTGAGTGAAATGGGATGCAGTGATTGAGTAAAATGGGATGCAGTGACTGAGGGACATGGGATGCAGTGACTGAGTGAAATGGGATGCAGTCTCTGAGCGAAATGTGTTGCAGTGACTGAGTGAAATGTGATGCAGTGACTGAGTGAAATGGGATGCAGTGACTGAGTGAAATGGGATGCAGTGACTGAGTGAAATGGGATGCAGTCTCTGAGCGAAATGGGATGCAGTCTCTGAGCGAAATGGGATGCAGTCTCTGAGCGAAATGTGTTGCAGTCACTGACTGAAATTGGACGCATCACTGAGTGAAATGGGACGCAGTGACTGAGGGAAATGGGACGCAGTGACTGAGTGAAATGGGAAGCACTGACTGAGTGAAATGCGATGCAGTGACTCAGTGAAATGAGATGCCTTGTTTGATGGAAATATGATGCAGTAACTGACGGAAATGAGATGCAGTGACAGAGTGAAATGGGATGCAGTGACTGAGGGACATGGGATGCAGTGACTGTAGGACATGTGATGCAGTGACTGAGGGAAATGGGATGCAGTGACTGAGGGACATGTGATGCAGTGACTGAGGGACATGTGATGCAGTGACTGAGGGACATGGGATGCAGTGACACACGGACATGGGATGCACTGTCACACGGACATGGGATGCAGTGTCTGAGAGAATTGGGATGCAATGACTGAGGGAAATGGGATGCAGTGACCGAGTGAAATGAGATGCTGTGACTGAGGGAAATGGGATGCAGTGACTGCGTGAAATGGGATGCAGTGAATTAGTGAAATGAGATGTAGTGAATTAGTGAAATGAGATGTAGTGACTGATGGAAATGTGATGCAGTTACTGTGGGACATGGGATGCAGTGACTGAGTGAATAGTGATGCAGTGCCCGAGCGGGCTTGGGGTGCAGTGACTGAGGGAAATGGGATACAGTGCCTGAGTGCAATGTGATGCAGTAATTGAGGGAAATAGGATGCAGTGACTGAGTTACTGGGAAGGAGTGACTGAGGGAAATGGGATGCAGTGACTGACGGAAATGGGATGCAGTGACTAAGTGAAATGGGAAGCACTGACATGGGATGCAGTGACACACGGACATGGGATGCACTGTCACACGGACATGGGATGCAGTGTCTGAGAGAATTGGGATGCAATGACTGAGGGAAATGGGACGCAGTGACTCAGTGAAATGTGATTCAGTCACTGAGTGACAGGTGATTCCGTCACTGAGTGAAATATGATGCACTCACTGAGTGTACTGTGATTCAGTCACTGAGTGTACTGTGATTCAGTCACTGAGTGTACTGTGATTCCGTCACTGAGTGAAATATGATGCACTCACTGAGTGTACTGTGATTCAGTCACTGAGTGTACTGTGATGCAGTCACTGAGTGAAATAGGATGCAGTGGCTGAGTGAAATGGGATGCAGTGACTGACGGAAATGGGATGCAGTGACTAAGTGAAATGGGAAGCACTGACAGAGTGAAATTCGATGCAGTGACTGCGTGAAATGAGATGCCTTGTTTGATGGAAATATGATGCAGTAACTGACGGAAATGAGATGCAGTGACTGAGTGAAATGGGATGCAGTGACTGAGTGAAATGAGATGCAGTGTCTGAGGGACATGTGATGCAGTGACTGAGGGACATGGGATGCAGTGACACACGGACATGGGATGCACTGTCACACGGACATGGGATGCAGTGTCTGAGAGAATTGGGATGCAATGACTGAGGGAAATGGGATGCAGTGACTGAGTGAAATGTGATGCAGTGACTGAGTGAAATGTCATGCAGTGACTGAGTGTAATGGGATGCAGTGACTGAGTGTAATGGGATGCAGTGACTGAGTGCAATGGGATGCAGTGACTGAGTGCAATGGGATGCAGTGACTGCGTGAAATGGGATGCAGTGACTGCGTGAAATGGGATGCAGTGACTGCGTGAAATGGGACGCAGTGACTCAGTGAAATGTGATTCACTCACTGAGTGAAAGGTGATTCCGTCACTGAGTGAACTGTGTTTCAGTCACTGTGTGAACTGTGATGCAGTCGCTGAGTGAAATGGGATGCAGTGGCTGAGTGAAATGAGATGCAGTGACTGAGTGAAATGAGATGCAGTGACTGAGTGAAATGAGATGCAGTGACTGACTGAAATGCGATGCAGTGACGGAGGTACTGGGAAGGAGTGACTGAGTTAATAGGGATGCAGTGCCCGAGCGGGCTTGGGGTGCAGTGACTGAGTGAAATGGGATGCAGTGGCTGAAGGAAAGGAAATGCAGCGTCTGTGGGAAATGGAATGCTGCGACTGAGGGAAATGGGATGCAGTGACTGACGGAAATGGGATGCAGTGACTGAGTGAAATGGGTTGCAGTGACTGAGTGAAATGGGTTGCAGTGACTGAGTGAAATGGGATGCACTGACTGAGGGAAGTGCGATGCAGTGACTGAGGGAAATGGGATGCTGTGACTGAGTGAAATGAGATGCAGTGACTGAGCGAAATGGGATGCACTATTTTTGGGAAGTAGGATGCAATCACTGATTGAAATGAGATGCAGTGACTGAGGGAAAGGAGATGCTGTGATGATGGGAAATGGGATGCAGTGAGTGTGGGAAATTGAATGCAGCGTCTGTGAGATAAGGGAAACAGTGAGTGATGGAAATGGGATGCAGTGACTATGGTGAAGGAGATGCAGTGATTGAGTGAATTGGGATGCAGTGACTGAGTAAAATACAATGCAGTGACTGCGTGAAATGTGATGCAGTGACTGCGTGAAATGAGATGCAGTGTCTGAGGGACATGTGATGCAGTGACTGAGGGACATGTGATGCAGTGACTGAGGGACATGGGATGCAGTGACACACGGACATGGGATGCACTGTCACATGGACATGGGATGCAGTGACTGAGAGAATGGGATGCAATGACTGAGGGAAATGGGATGCAGTGACCGAGTGAAATGAGATGCTGTGACTGAGGGAAATGGGATGCAGTGACTGCGTGAAATGGGATGCAGTGAATTAGTGAAATGAGATGTAGTGAATTTGTGAAATGAGATGTAGTGACTGAGGGAAATGTGATGCAGTTACTGTGGGACATGGGATGCAGTGACTGAGTGAATAGTGATGCAGTGCCCGAGCGGGCTTGGGGTGCAGTGACTGAGGGAAATGGGATACAGTGCCTGAGTGCAATGTGATGCAGTAATTGAGGGAAATAGGATGCAGTGACTGAGGTACTGGGAAGGAGTGACTGAGGGAAATGGGATGCTGTGACTGACGGAAATGGGATGCAGTGACTAAGTGAAATGGGATGCAGTGACTGTGGTGAAGGAGATGCAGTGACTGAGGGAAATGGGATACAGTGACTGAGTGAAATGGGATGCAGTGATTGAGTAAAATGGGATGCAGTGACTGAGGGACATGGGATGCAGTGACTGAGTGAAATGGGATGCAGTCTCTGAGTGAAATGGGATGCAGTCTCTGAGCGAAATGTGTTGCAGTCACTGAGTGAAATGTGATGCAGTGACTGAGTGAAATGGGATGCAGTGACTGAGTGAAATGGGATGCAGTGACTGAGTGAAATGGGATGCAGTGACTGAGTGAAATGGGATGCAGTGACTGAGTGAAATGGGATGCAGTGACTGAGTGAAATGGGATGCAGTCTCTGAGTGAAATGGGATGCAGTCTCTGAGTGAAATGGGATGCAGTCACTGACTGAAATTGGACGCATCACTGAGTGAAATGGGATGCAGTGACTGAGTGAAATGGGAAGCACTGACTGAGTGAAATGCGATGCAGTGACTCAGTGAAATGAGATGCCTTGTTTGATGGAAATGCGATGCAGTAACTGACGGAAATGAGATGCAGTGACTGAGGGACATGGGATGCAGTGACTGAGGGACATGGGATGCAGTGACTGAGGGACATGGGATGCAGTGACTGAGGGACATGTGATGCAGTGACTGAGGGACATGTGATGCAGTGACTGAGGGACATGGGATGCACTGCCACACGGACATGGGATGCACTGCCACACGGACATGGGATGCAATGACTGAGGGAAATGGGATGCAATGACTGAGGGAAATGGGATGCAGTGACCGAGTGAAATGAGATGCTGTGACTGAGGGAAATGGGATGCAGTGACTGCGTGAAATGGGATGCAGTGAATTAGTGAAATGAGATGTAGTGAATTAGTGAAATGAGATGTAGTGACTGATGGAAATGTGATGCAGTTACTGTGGGACATGGGATGCAGTGACTGAGTGAATAGTGATGCAGTGCCCGAGCGGGCTTGGGGTGCAGTGACTGAGGGAAATGGGATACAGTGCCTGAGTGCAATGTGATGCAGTAATTGAGGGAAATAGGATGCAGTGACTGAGGTACTGGGAAGGAGTGACTGAGGGAAATGGGATGCAGTGACTGACGGAAATGGGATGCAGTGACTAAGTGAAATGGGAAGCACTGACAGAGTGAAATGCGATGCAGTGACTGCGTGAAATGAGATGCCTTGTTTGATGGAAATATGATGCAGTAACTGACGGAAATGTGATGCAGTGACAGAGTGAAAAGCGATGCAGTGACTGAGTGAAATGGGATGCAGTGACTGAGTTAATAGGGATGCAGTGCCCGAGCCGGCTTGGAGTACAGTGACTGAGGGAAATGGGATACAGTGGCTGAGAGAAATGGGATGCACTGTCTTAGTGAAATGGGATGCAGTGGCTGAGTGAAATGGGATGCAGTGACTGAGTGTAATGGGATGCAGTGACTGAGTGCAATGGGATGCAGTGACTGCGTGAAATGGGATGCAGTGACTGCGTGAAATGGGACGCAGTGACTCAGTGAAATGTGAATCACTCACTTAGTGAAAGGTGATTCCGTCACTGAGTGAAATATGATGCACTCACTGAGTGTACTGTGATTCAGTCACTGAGTGAACTGTGATTCAGTCACTGAGTGTAATGAGATGCAGTCACTGAGTGTAATGAGATGCAGTCACTGAGTGAAATAGGATGCAGTGGCTGAGTGAAATGGGATGCAGTGACTGCGTGAAATGCGATGCAGTGACTGCGTGAAATGCGATGCAGTGACTGAGTGAAATGTGATTCAGTCACTGACTGAATTGGGATGCAGTCACTAAGTGAAATGGGATGCAGTGACTGATGGAAATGGGATGCAGTGACAGAGTGACATGAGGTGCACTGACTGAGTGAAATGAGATGCAGTGCCTGATTGAAATGTGATGCAGTGAGTGAGGGAAATGGGATGCAGTGACTGAGTGAAATGAGATGCACTGACTGATGGAAATTGGATTCAGTGACAGAGCGACATGAGCTGCAGTGACTGAGTGAAATGCGAAGCTGAGAATGCACTCTCTGTGAGATACGAAAACAGTGACTGATGGAAATGGGATGCAGTGACTGTGGTGAAGGGGATGCAGCGACTGAGTGAAATGGGATGCAGTGACTGACTGAAATGCGATGCAGTGACTGTGTGAAATGGGATGCAGTGACTGATGGAAATGGGATGCAGTGACTGCGTGAAATGTGATGTAGTGGCAGAGTTTAATGGGATGCAGTGACTGAGTGAAAAGGGATGCAGTGACTGCGTGAAATGGGACGCAGTGACTCAGTGAAATGTGATTCCGTCACTGAGTGAAATGTGATTCCGTCACTGAGTGAAATGTGATTACGTCACTGAGTGAACTGTGATGCAGTCACTGAGTCAAATAGGATGCAGTGGCTGAGTGAAATGAGATGCAGTGACTGAGGGACATGGGATGCTGTGACTTAGGGACATGGGATGCTGTGACTTAGGGACATGGGATGCAGTGACTGAGGGACATGGAATGCAGTGACACACGGACATGGGATGCAGTGACTGGGTGAAATGGGATGCAGTGACTGAGGGAAATGGGATGCAGTGACTGAGTGACATGAGCTGCAGTGACAGAGGTACTGGGAAGGAGTTTCTGAGTTAATAGGGAATCAGTGCCCGAGCGGGCATGGGGTGCAGTGACTGAGGGAAATGGGATACAGTGCCTGACCGAAAAGGGACGCACTGACTGAGTGAAATGGGATGCAGTGACTGAGGGATATGGGATGCCGTGACTGAGGGACATGGGATGCAGTGACACACGGACATGGGATGCAGTGACACACGGACATGGGATGCAGTGACTGAGGGAATTATTATGCCGTGACTGCGTGAAATGGGATGCAGTGACTGAGTGAAATTGGATGCAGTGACAGAGTGACATGAGCTGCAGTGTCTGAAGGAAGTGTGATGCAGTGACTGAGGGAAATGGGATGCAGTGACTGAGGGAAATGGGATGCAGTGAGTCTGGGAAAATGAATTCATCGTCTGTGAGATACGGGAAACAGTGACTGATGGAAATGTGATGCAGTGACTGTGGTGAAAGGAGATGCAGTGATTGAGTAAATGTGATGCAGTGACTGAGTGAAATGTGATGCAGTGACTGAGTGAAATGTGATGCTGTGACTGAGTGAAATGTGATGCTGTGACTGAGTGAAATGTGATGCTGTGACTGAGTGAAATGGTATGCATTGACCGAGTGAAATGAGCTGCACTGACTGAGGGAAATGGGATGCAATCACTGAGTGAATTGCGATGCAGAGACTGAGGGAAAGGAGATGCTGTGACGATGGGAAATGGGATGCAGTGACTGTGGGAAATTGAATGCAGCATCTGTGAGATAAGGGAAACAGTGAGTGATGGAAATGGGATGCAGTGACTATGGTGAAGGAGATGCAGTGACTGAGTGAAATGGGATGCAGTGACTGAGTAAAATACGATGCAGTGACTGAGTGAAATGTGATGCAGTGACTGCGTGAAATGGGATGCAGTGACTGTGGTGAAGGAGATGCAGTGACTGAGTGAAATGGGATACAGTGACTGAGTGAAATGGGATGCAGTGATTGAGTGAAATGGGATGCAGTGACTGAGTGAAATGGGATGCAGTGACTGAGTGAAATGGGATGCAGTGACTGAGGGACATGGGAAGCAGTGACTGAGGGACATGGGATGCAGTGACTGAAGGAAATGGGATGCCGTGACTGAGGGAAATGGGATGCAGTGACTGACTGAAAGGAGATGCACTGTCTGATGGAAATGTGATGCAGTGACAGAGTGACATGAGCTGCAGTGACAGAGGTACTGGGAAGGAGTGACTGAGTTAATCGGGAATCAGTGCCCGAGCGGGCTTGGGGTGCAGTGACTGAGGGAAATGGGATACAGTCCCTGAGCGAAAAGGGACGCACTGACTGAGTGAAATGGGATGCAGTGACTGAGGGACATGGGATGCAGTGACTGAGGGACATGAGATGCAGTGACTGAGAGACATGGGATGCAGTGACGCACGGACATGGGATGAAGTGACTGAGGGAATTGGGATGCAGTGACTGAGGGAAATGGGATGCAGTGACAGCGTGAAATGCGATGCAGTGACTGAGTGAAATGTGATTCAGTCACTGAGTGAAATGTGATTCAGTCACTGAGTGAATTGGGATGCAGTCACTGAGTGAAATGGGATGCAGTGACTGATGGAAATTGGATGCAGTGACAGAGTGACATGAGGTGCACTGACTGAGTGAAATGAGATGCAGTGCCTGATTGAAATGTGATGCAGTGAGTGAGGGAAATGGGATGCAGTGACTGAGTGAAATGAGATGCACTGACTGATGGAAATTGGATGCAGTGACAGAGCGACATGAGCTGCAGTGACTGAGTGAAATGAGAAGCTGAGAATGCACTGTCTGTGAGATACGAAAACAGTGACTGATGGAAATGGGATGCAGTGACTGTGGTGAAGGGGATGCAGCGACTGACTGAAATGGGATACAGTGACTGACTGAAATGCGATGCAGTGACTGTGTGAAATGGGATGCAGTGACTGATGGAAATGGGATGCAGTGACTGCGTGAAATGTGATGTAGTGGCAGAGTGAAATGGGATGCAGTGACTGAGTGAAAAGGGATGCAGTGACTGCGTGAAATGGGACGCAGTGACTCACTGATATGTGATTCCGTCACTGAGTGAAATGTGATTACGTCACTGAGTGAACTGTGATGCAGTCACTGAGTCAAATAGGATGCAGTGGCTGAGTGAAATGGGATGCAGTGACTGAGGGACATGGGATGCTGTGACTTAGGGACATGGGATGCAGTGACTGAGGGACATGGGATGCAGTGACACACGGACATGGGATGCAGTGACTGGGTGAAATGGGATGCAGTGACTGATGGAAATTGGATGCAGTGACTGAGGGAAATGGGACGCAGTGACTGAGGGAAATGGGATGCAGTGAGTGTGGAAAATTGAATTCATCGTCTGTGAGATACGGGAAACAGTGACTGATGGAAATGTGATGCAGTGACTGTGGTGAAGGAGATGCAGTGATTTAGTAAATGGGATGCTTTGACCGAGTGAAATGTGATGCAGTGACTGAGTGAAATGTGATGCAGTGACTGAGTGAAATGTGATGCAGTGACTGAGTGAAATGGGATGCAGTGACTGAGGGACATGGGATGCAGTGACTGAGGGACATGAGCTGCAATGACAGAGGTACTGGGAAGGAGTTTCTGAGTTAATAGGGAATCAGTGCCCGAGCGGGCTTGGGGTGCAGTGACTGAGGGAAATGGGATACAGTGCCTGACCGAAAAGGGACGCACTGACTGAGTGAAATGGGATGCAGTGACTGAGGGACATGGGATGCAGTGACTGAGGGACGTGAGATGCAGTGACTGTGAGCCATGGGATGCAGTGACACACAGACATGGGATGCAGTGACTGAGGGAAATGGGATGCAGTATTTGTCGGAAGGAGGATGCAATCACTGAGTGAAATGCGATGCAGAGACTGAGGGAAAGGAGATGCTGTGAATATGGGAAATGGGAAGCAGTGAGTGTGGGAAATTGAATGCATCGTCTGTGAGATAAGGGAAATAGTGACTGATGGAAGTGTGATGCAGTGACTGTGGTGAAGGAGTTGCAGTGACTGCTTGAAATGTGATGCAGTGACTGCTTGAAATGTGATGCAGTGACTGCTTGAAATGGGATGCAGTGACTGAGGGAAATGGGATGCAGTGACTGAGTGAAATCGGATGCAGTGACTGAGTGAAATGTGATTTAGTCACTGAGTGAAATGGGATGCAGCCGCTGAGTGAAATGGGATGCATTACTGAGTACAATGGGATGCAGTGACTGGATGAAATGGGATGCAGTGACTGGATGAAATGGGATGCAGTGACTGAGTGAAATCGGATGCAGTGACTGAGGGAAATGGGATGCACTGACCGAGTGAAATGAGATGCAGTGACTGACGGAAATGGGATGCAGTGACTGAGGGAAATGGGGTGCAGTATTTGTGGGAAGAAGGATGCAGTCACTGAGTGAAATGAGATGATGAGACTGAGGGCAAGGTGATGCTGTGACTATGGGAAATGGGATCCACTGAGTATGGCAAATTGAATGCAGCGTCTGTGAGATACGGGAAACAGTGACTGATGGAAATGGGATGCAGTAACTGTGTTGAAGGAGATGCAGTGACTGAGTGAAATGGGATGCAGTGACTGAGTGAAATAGGATGCAGTGACTGCGTGAAATGCGATGCAGTGACTGAGTGAAATGTGATTCAGTCACTGAGTGAATTGGGATGCAGTCACTGAGTGAAATGGGATGCATCACTGAGTGAAATGGGATGCAGTGACTGATGGAAATTGGATGCAGTGACAGAGTGACATGAGGTCCAGTGACCGAGTGAAATGAGATGCAGTGACTGACGGAAATGGGATGCAGTGACTGAGGGAAATGGGGTGCAGTATTTGTGGGAAGAAGGATGCAGTCACTGAGTGAAATGAGATGATGAGACTGAGGGCAAGGTGATGCTGTGACTATGGGAAATGGGATCCACTGAGTATGGCAAATTGAATGCAGCGTCTGTGAGATACGGGAAACAGTGACTGATGGAAATGGGATGCAGTAACTGTGTTGAAGGAGATGCAGTGACTGAGTGAAATGGGATGCAGTGACTGAGTGAAATGGGATGCAGTGACTGAGTGAAATAGGATGCAGTGACTGCGTGAAATGCGATGCAGTGACTGAGTGAAATGTGATTCAGTCACTGAGTGAATTGGGATGCAGTCACTGAGTGAAATGGGATGCATCACTGAGTGAAATGGGATGCAGTGACTGATGGAAATTGGATGCAGTGACAGAGTGACATGAGGTCCAGTGACCGAGTGAAATGAGATGCAGTGTCTGATTGAAATGTGATGCAGTGACTGAGTGAAATGCGATGCAGTGACTGAGTGAAATGCGATGCACTGACTGAGTGAAATGAGATGCACTGACTGATGGAAATTGGATGCAGTGACAGAGCGACATGAGCTGCAGTGACTGAGTGAAATGAGAAGCATAGAATGCACTGTCTGTGAGATACGAAAACAGTGACTGATGGAAATGGGATGCAGTGACTGTGGTGAAGGGGATGCAGCGACTGAGTGAAATGGGATGCAGTGACTGAAATGCGATGCAGTGACTGTGTGAAATGGGATGCAGTGACTCAGTGAAATGGTACGCAGTGACTCAGTGAAATGTGATTCCGTCACTGAGTGAAATGTGATTACGTCACTGAGTAAAATATGATGCACTCACTGAGTGTACTGTGATTCAGTCACTGAGTGAACTGTGATTCAGTCACTGACTGAACTGTGATTCAGTCACTGACTGAACTGTGATTCAGTCACTGAGTGAACTGTGATGCAGTCACTGAGTGAAATAGGATGCAGTGGCTGAGTGAAATGGGATGCAGTGACTGAGGGACATGGGATGCAGTGACTTAGGGACATGGGATGCAGTGACTTAGGGACATGGGATGCAGTGACTGAGGGACATGGGATGCAGTGACACACGGACATGGGATGCAGTGACTGAGGGAATTGGGATGCAGTGATTGCGTGTAATGGAATGCAGTGACTGAGCGAAATGCGATGCAGTCTCTGAGTGCAATGTGATGCAGTGACTGAGTGAAATGCGATGCAGTGACTGCTTGAAATGGGATGCAGTGACTGATGGAAATTGGATTCAGTGACAGAGTGACATGAGATGCAGTGTCTGATTGAAATGTGATGCAGTGACTGGGGGAAATGGGTTGCAGTGACTGGGGGAAATGGGCTGCAGTGCCTGAGTGAAATGGGATGCAATGCCTGAGTGAAATGGGATGCAGTGACTGAGGGAAATGGGATACAGTGCCTGACCGAAAAGGGACGCACTGACTGAGTGAAATGGGATGCAGTGACTGAGGGACATGGGATGCAGTGACTGAGGGACATGAGATGCAGTGACTGAGGGTAATGGGACGCAGTGACTGAGGGCAATGGGATGCAGTGACTGAGGGACAGGAGGTGCCGTTACTGAGGGAATGGAGATACAGTGACTGTGGAAAGGAGATGCAGTGACTGTGGGAAATGGAATGCTGTGACTGAGGGTAATGGGATGCACTGTCTCAGTTCAATGAGATTCACTGTCTCAGTTAAATGGGCTGCAGTGACTGAGTGAAATGGGATGCTGTGACTGAGTGAAATGGGATGCAGTGACTGAGGGAAATGGGATACAGTGACTGTGGGAATTGGGTTGCAGTGACTATAGGAAAAGGTTGCAGTGACTGAGGGAAAAGGGATGCAGTGACTGAGGGAAATGGGAGGTAGTGACTGACTGAAATGGGAGGGAGTGACTGAGTGAAATGGGCTGCAGTGACTGAGTGAAATGGGATGCTGTGACTGAGTGAAATGGGATGCAGTGACTGAGGGAAATGGGATGCAGTGACTGTGGGAATTGGGTTGCAGTGACTATAGGAAAAGGTTGCAGTGACTGAGGATAATGGGATGCAGTGACTGAGGGTAATGGGATGCAGTGACTGAGTGAAATGGGATGCAGTGACTGAGTGAAATGTGATGCAGTCACTGAGTGAAATGTGATGCATTCACTGAGGGAAATGAGATGCAGTGACTGAGGGTAATGTGATGCAGTGGCTGAGTGAAATGCGATGCTGTGACTGCGGAAGGGACATGCAGTGACTGAGTGAAATGGGGTGCTGTGACTCGGTGAAATGTGATGCAGTGACTGAGTGAAATGGGATGCAGTCACTGAGTGAAATGGGATGCAGTCACTGAGTGAAATGGGAAGCAGTCACTGAGGGAAATGAAATGCAGGGACTGAGGGTTATGAGACGCAGTGACTGAATGAAATGCGATGCAGTGACTGTGGGAAATGGGATGCAGTGACTTAGTGAAATGAAATGCAGTGACTGAGGGAAAGGAGATGCAGTGACTGTGGGAAATGGGTTGCAGTGCCTGAGTGAAATGGGCCGCAGTGCCTGAGTGAAATGGGCCGCAGTGCCTGAGTGAAATGGGCCGCAGTGCCTGAGTGAAATGGGCCGCAGTGCCTGAGTGAAATGGGCCGCAGTGCCTGAGTGAAATGGGATGCAGTGCCTGAGTGAAATGGGACGCAGTGCCTGAGGGTAATGGGGTGCACTGACTGAATGAAATGCGATGCAGTGACTGTGGGAAATGGGATGCCGTGACTGTGGGGAATAAGGGGTGGGGACTGAGGGTAATGCGATGCAGTGACAAAGGAAAGGACATGCAGTGACTATGGGAAATGGGATGCACTGACTGAGTGAGATGGGGTGCCGGGACTGTGGGGAGTAGGGTGTGGTGACTGATGGAAATTGATTTACTGTCTCAGTTGAACAGGATTCACTGTCTCCGTTAAATGGGATGCAGTGACTGAGTGAAATGTTATGTAGTGACTGATTGAAATGGGATGCAGTGACTGATCGAAATGAGTTGCAGTGACAGAGGGAAATGAGATGCAGTGAATGAGGGACAGAAGGTGCCGTGAATGAATGAAATGAGGTGCCATGACTGAGGGAAAGTAGATGCAGTGACTGAGAGAAAGGAGATGCAGTGACCGTGGGAAATGGATTGCAGTGACTGAGGGAAATGGGATGCAGTGCCTGAGTGAAATGGGATGCAGTGCCTGAGTGAAATGGGATGCAGTGCCTGAGTGAAATGGGATGCAGTGACTGACTGAAATGGGATGCAGTGACTGAGGTACGTGGGCTGCAGTGCCCGAGTGAAATGGGCTGCAGTGCCTGAGGGATAATGGGATGCATTGACTGATGGAAATGGGATGCAGTGACTGAGGGAATTGAGATGCAGTGACTGAACGAAATGAGATGCAGTGACTGAGGGAAATGAGATGCAGTGACAGAGGGAAATGAGATGCAGTGACAGAGGGAAATGAGATGCAGTGACAGAGGGAAATGAGATGCAGTGACAGAGGGAAATGAGATGCAGTGACAGAGGGAAATGAGATGCAGTGACTGAGGGACAGGTGGTGCCGTGACTGAGGGACAGGTGGTGCCGTGACTGAGGGAGAGGAGGTGCCGTGACTGAGGGACAGGAGATGCCATGACTGTGGGAAATGAGATGCAGTGACTGTGGGAAAGGAGATGCAGTGACTGTGGGAAATGGGTTGCAGTGACTGTGAGAAAAGTTTGCAGTGACTGTGGGAAAAGGGAGGCAGTGTCTGAGTGAAATGGGATGCAGTGACTGAGTGAAAAGGGATGCAGTGACTGACTGAAAAGGGATGCAGTGACTGAGTGAAATGGGACGCAGTGACTGAGGGTAATGGGACGCAGTGACTGAGGGTAATGGGACGCAGTGACTGAGGGAAATGAGATGCAGTGACTGCGGGAAAGGAGATGCAGTGACTGAGGGAAATGAGATGCAGTGCCTGTGTGAAATGTGATGCAGTGCCTGAGTGAAATGGGATGCAGTGACTGTGGGAAATGGGATGCAGTGACTGTACGAAAAGGTTGCAGTGATTGAGTGAAATGCGATGCAGTGACTGAGGGAAAGGAGATGCAGTGACTGTGGGAAATGGAATGCTGTTACTGAGGGTAATGGGATGCTGTGACTGAGAGAAATGGGATGCTGTGACTGAGTGAAATGGGATGCAGTGACTGTGGGAAATGGGTTGCAGTGACTGTGGGAAACGTTTGCTGTGACTGTGGGAAACGGGAGGCAGTGACTGAGGGAAATGGGACGCAGTGACTGAGTGTAATGGGATGCAATCACTGAGTGAAAAGGGATGCAGTGACTGAGTGAAAAGGGATGCAGTGACTGAGTGAAAAGGGATGCAGTGACTGAGGGTAATGTGGTGCAGTGCCTGAGTGAAATGGGATGCAGTGACTGAGTGAAATGGGATGCAGTGACTGAGTGAAATGGGACGCAGTGACTGAGGGAAATGGGAGGCAGTGACTGAGGGACAGGAGGTGCCGTTACTGAGGGAAATGGATTGCTCTGACTGAGGGTAATGGGATGCACTGTCTCAGTTCAATGAGATTCACTGTCTCAGTTAAATGGGATGCAGTGACTGAGTGAAAAGGGATGCAGTGACTGAGTGAAATTGGAGGCAGTGACTGAGTGAAATTGGAGGCAGTGACTGAGTGAAATGGGAGGCAGTGACTGAGGGAAATGGGAGGCAGTGACTGAGGGAAATGGGAAGCAGTGACTGAGGGAAATGGGAGGCAGTGACTCTGGGAAATGGGATGCACTGACTGAATGAGATGGGGTGCTCAGACTGAGTGAAATGTGATGCAGTGACTGAGGGAAAGGAGATGCAGTGACTGACTGAAATGGGAGGTAGTGACTGAGTGAAATGAGAGGGAGTGACTGAGTGAAGTGGGAGGCAGTGACTGAGTGAAGTGGGACGCAGTGACTGAGGGTAATGGGATGCAGTGACAGAGGGGAATGGGATGCAGTGACTGAGCGTAATGGGATGCAGTGACTGAGCGTAATGGGATGCAGTGACTGAGCGGAATGGGATGCAGTGACTGAGCGAAATGGGATGCAGTGACTGAGTGAAATGGGATGCAGTGACTGAGTGAAATGGGATGCAGTGACTGAGTGAAATGGGATGCAGTGACTGAGTGAAATGGGATGCAGTGACTGAGTGAAATGTGATGCAGTCACTGAGGGAAATGAGATGCAGTGACTGAGGGTAATGTGATGCAGTGACTGAGTGAAATGCGATGCTGTGACTGAGGAAGGGACATGGAGTGACTGAGTGAAATGGGGTGCTGAGACTGAGTGAAATGGGATGCAGTGACTGAGTGAATTGGGATGCAGTGACTGAGTGAAATAGGTGGCTGAGATTGACGGTAATGGGATGCAGTCACTGAGTGAAATGGCATGCAGTGACTGAGTGAAATGGGATGCAGTGATTGAGGGAAATAAGATGCAGTGACTGAGGGAAATGAGATGCAGTGACTTGGAAATGGAATGCTGTGACTGAGGGCAATGGGATGCTGTGACTGAGTGAAGTGGGAGGCAGTGACTGAGTGAAGTGGGAGGCAGTGACTGAGTGAAGTGGGAGGCAGTGACTGAGTGAAGTGGGAGGCAGTGACTGAGTGAAATGGGTGGCAGTGACTGTGTTGAATTGGGAGGCAGTGACTCGGTGAAATGGGATGCAGTGACTCGGTGAAATGGGATGCAGTGACTGAGTGAAGTGGGAAGCAGTGAGTGAGGGTCATGGGATGCAGTGAGCGAGGGTCATGGGATGCAGTGACTGAAGGAAATGGGATGCAATGACTGAGTGAATATGATGCAGTGGCTGAGTGAAATGGGATGCAGTGGCTGAGTGAACTGGGATGCAGTTGCTGAGTGAAATGGGATACAGTGACTGAGTGAAATGTGATTCAGTCACTGAGTGAATTGGGATGCAGTCACTGAGTGAAATGGGATGCATCACTGAGTGAAATGGGATGCAGTGACTGATGGAAATTGGATGCAGTGACAGAGTGACATGAGGTCCAGTGACCGAGTGAAATGAGATGCAGTGTCTGATTGAAATGTGATGCAGTGACTGAGTGAAATGCGATGCAGTGACTGAGTGAAATGCGATGCAGTGACTGAGTGAAATGCGATGCACTGACTGAGTGAAATGCGATGCACTGACTGAGTGAAATGAGATGCACTGACTGAGTGAAATGAGATGCACTGACTGATGGAAATTGGATGCAGTGACAGAGCGACATGAGCTGCAGTGACTGAGTGAAATGAGAAGCATAGAATGCACTGTCTGTGAGATACGAAAACAGTGACTGATGGAAATGGGATGCAGTGACTGTGGTGAAGGGGATGCAGCGACTGAGTGAAATGGGATGCAGTGACTGAAATGCGATGCCGTGACTGTGTGAAATGGGATGCAGTGACTGTGTGAAATGGTACGCAGTGACTCAGTGAAATGTGATTCCGTCACTGAGTGAAATGTGATTACGTCACTGAGTGAAATATGATGCACTCACTGAGTGTACTGTGATTCAGTCACTGAGTGAACTGTGATTCAGTCACTGACTGAACTGTGATTCAGTCACTGAGTGAACTGTGATGCAGTCACTGAGTGAAATAGGATGCAGTGGCTGAGTGAAATGGGATGCAGTGACTGAGGGACATGGGATGCAGTGACTTAGGGACATGGGATGCAGTGACTTAGGGACATGGGATGCAGTGACTGAGGGACATGGGATGCAGTGACACACGGACATGGGATGCAATGACTGAGGGAATTGGGATGCAGTGATTGCGTGTAATGGAATGCAGTGACTGAGCGAAATGCGATGCAGTCACTGAGTGCAATGTGATGCAGTGACTGAGTGAAATGCGATGCAGTGACTGCTTGAAATGGGATGCAGTGACTGATGGAAATTGGATTCAGTGACAGAGTGACATGAGATGCAGTGTCTGATTGAAATGTGATGCAGTGACTGGGGGAAATGGGTTGCAGTGACTGGGGGAAATGGGCTGCAGTGCCTGAGCGAAATGGGATGCAATGCCTGAGTGAAATGGGATGCAGTGACTGATTGAAATGGGATGCAGTGACTGAGGGAAATGGGATACAGTGCCTGACCGAAAAGGGACGCACTGACTGAGTGAAATGGGATGCAGTGACTGAGGGACATGGGATGCAGTGACTGAGGGACATGAGATGCAGTGACTGAGGGTAATGGGACGCAGTGACTGAGGGCAATGGGATGCAGTGACTGAGGGACAGGAGGTGCCGTTACTGAGGGAATGGAGATACAGTGACTGTGGAAAGGAGATGCAGTGACTGTGGGAAATGGAATGCTGTGACTGAGGGTAATGGGATGCACTGTCTCAGTTCAATGAGATTCACTGTCTCAGTTAAATGGGCTGCAGTGACTGAGTGAAATGGGATGCTGTGACTGAGTGAAATGGGATGCTGTGACTGAGTGAAATGGGATGCTGTGACTGAGGGAAATGGGATGCAGTGACTGTGGGAATTGGGTTGCAGTGACTATAGGAAAAGGTTGCAGTGACTGAGGGTAATGGGATGCAGTGACTGAGGGTAATGGGATGCAGTGACTGAGGGAAATGTGATGCAGTGACTGAGGGAAAGGAGATGCAGTGACTGACTGAAATGGGAGGTAGTGACTGACTGAAATGGGAGGGAGTGACTGAGTGAAATGGGCTGCAGTGACTGAGTGAAATGGGCTGCAGTGACTGAGTGAAATGGGATGCTGTGACTGAGTGAAATGGGATGCTGTGACTGAGTGAAATGGGATGCAGTGACTGAAGGGAAATGGGATGCAGTGACTGTGGGAATTGGGTTGCAGTGACTATAGGAAAAGGTTGCAGTGACTGAGGGTAATGGGATGCAGTGACTGAGGGTAATGGGATGCAGTGACTGAGTGAAATGGGATGCAGTGACTGAGTGAAATGTGATGCAGTCACTGAGTGAAATGTGATGCATTCACTGAGGGAAATGAGATGCAGTGACTGAGGGTAATGTGATGCAGTGGCTGAGTGAAATGCGATGCTGTGACTGCGGAAGGGACATGCAGTGACTGAGTGAAATGGGGTGCTGTGACTCGGTGAAATGGGATGCAGTGACTGAGTGAAATGGGATGCAGTCACTGAGTGAAATGGGATGCAGTCACTGAGTGAAATGGGAAGCAGTCACTGAGGGAAATGAAATGCAGGGACTGAGGGTTATGAGACGCAGTGACTGAATGAAATGCGATGCAGTGACTGTGGGAAATGGGATGCAGTGACTTAGTGAAATGAAATGCAGTGACTGAGGGAAAGGAGATGCAGTGACTGTGGGAAATGGGTTGCAGTGCCTGAGTGAAATGGGCCGCAGTGCCTGAGTGAAATGGGCCGCAGTGCCTGAGTGAAATGGGCCGCAGTGCCTGAGTGAAATGGGATGCAGTGCCTGAGTGAAATGGGACGCAGTGCCTGAGGGTAATGGGGTGCACTGACTGAATGAAATGCGATGCAGTGACTGTGGGAAATGGGATGCCGTGTCTGTGGGGAATAAGGGGTGGGGACTGAGGGTAATGCGATGCAGTGACAAAGGAAAGGACATGCAGTGACTATGGGAAATGGGATGCACTGACTGAGTGAGATGGGGTGCCGGGACTGTGGGGAGTAGGGTGTGGTGACTGATGGAAATTGATTTACTGTCTCAGTTGAACAGGATTCACTGTCTCCGTTAAATGGGATGCAGTGACTGAGTGAAATGTTATGTAGTGACTGATTGAAATGGGATGCAGTGACTGATCGAAATGAGTTGCAGTGACAGAGGGAAATGAGATGCAGTGAATGAGGGACAGAAGGTGCCGTGAATGAATGAAATGAGGTGCCATGACTGAGGGAAAGTAGATGCAGTGACTGAGAGAAAGGAGATGCAGTGACCGTGGGAAATGGATTGCAGTGACTGAGGGAAATGGGATGCAGTGCCTGAGTGAAATGGGATGCAGTGCCTGAGTGAAATGGGATGCAGTGCCTGAGTGAAATGGGCTGCAGTGCCTGAGTGAAATGGGATGCAGTGACTGACTGAAATGGGATGCAGTGACTGAGGTACGTGGGCTGCAGTGCCCGAGTGAAATGGGCTGCAGTGCCTGAGGGATAATGGGATGCATTGACTGATGGAAATGGGATGCAGTGACTGAGGGAATTGAGATGCAGTGACTGAACGAAATGAGATGCAGTGACTGAACCAAATAAGATGCAGTGACTGAACGAAATGAGATGCAGTGACAGAGGGAAATGAGATGCAGTGACAGAGGGAAATGAGATGCAGTGACTGAGGGACAGGTGGTGCCGTGACTGAGGGACAGGTGGTGCCGTGACTGAGGGAGAGGAGGTGCCGTGACTGAGGGACAGGAGATGCCGTGACTGTGGGAAATGAGATGCAGTGACTGTGGGAAAGGAGATGCAGTGACTGTGGGAAATGGGTTGCAGTGACTGTGAGAAAAGTTTGCAGTGACTGTGGGAAAAGGGAGGCAGTGTCTGAGTGAAATGGGATGCAGTGACTGAGTGAAATGGGATGCAGTGACTGAGGGTAATGGGACGCAGTGACTGAGGGAAATGGGATGCCGTGACTGTGGGGAATAAGGGGTGGGGACTGAGGGTAATGCGATGCAGTGACAAAGGAAAGGACATGCAGTGACTATGGGAAATGGGATGCACTGACTGAGTGAGATGGGGTGCCGGGACTGTGGGGAGTAGGGTGTGGTGACTGATGGAAATTGATTTACTGTCTCAGTTGAACAGGATTCACTGTCTCCGTTAAATGGGATGCAGTGACTGAGTGAAATGTTATGTAGTGACTGATTGAAATGGGATGCAGTGACTGATCGAAATGAGTTGCAGTGACAGAGGGAAATGAGATGCAGTGAATGAGGGACAGAAGGTGCCGTGAATGAATGAAATGAGGTGCCATGACTGAGGGAAAGTAGATGCAGTGACTGAGAGAAAGGAGATGCAGTGACCGTGGGAAATGGATTGCAGTGACTGAGGGAAATGGGATGCAGTGCCTGAGTGAAATGGGATGCAGTGCCTGAGTGAAATGGGCTGCAGTGCCTGAGTGAAATGGGATGCAGTGACTGACTGAAATGGGATGCAGTGACTGAGGTACGTGGGCTGCAGTGCCCGAGTGAAATGGGCTGCAGTGCCTGAGGGATAATGGGATGCATTGACTGATGGAAATGGGATGCAGTGACTGAGGGAATTGAGATGCAGTGACTGAACGAAATGAGATGCAGTGACTGAACCAAATAAGATGCAGTGACTGAGGGAAATGAGATGCAGTGACAGAGGGAAATGAGATGCAGTGACAGAGGGAAATGAGATGCAGTGACTGAGGGACAGGTGGTGCCGTGACTGAGGGACAGGTGGTGCCGTGACTGAGGGAGAGGAGGTGCCGTGACTGAGGGACAGGAGATGCCATGACTGTGGGAAATGAGATGCAGTGACTGTGGGAAAGGAGATGCAGTGACTGTGGGAAATGGGTTGCAGTGACTGTGAGAAAAGTTTGCAGTGACTGTGGGAAAAGGGAGGCAGTGTCTGAGTGAAATGGGATGCAGTGACTGAGTGAAATGGGACGCAGTGACTGAGGGTAATGGGACGCAGTGACTGAGGGTAATGGGACGCAGTGACTGAGGGAAATGAGATGCAGTGACTGCGGGAAAGGAGATGCAGTGACTGAGGGAAATGAGATGCAGTGCCTGTGTGAAATGTGATGCAGTGCCTGAGTGAAATGGGATGCAGTGACTGTGGGAAATGGGATGCAGTGACTGTACGAAAAGGTTGCAGTGATTGAGTGAAATGCGATGCAGTGACTGAGGGAAAGGAGATGCAGTGACTGTGGGAAATGGAATGCTGTTACTGAGGGTAATGGGATGCTGTGACTGAGAGAAATGGGATGCTGTGACTGAGTGAAATGGGATGCAGTGACTGTGGGAAATGGGTTGCAGTGACTGTGGGAAACGTTTGCTGTGACTGTGGGAAACGGGAGGCAGTGACTGAGGGAAATGGGACGCAGTGACTGAGTGTAATGGGATGCAATCACTGAGTGAAAAGGGATGCAGTGACTGAGTGAAAAGGGATGCAGTGACTGAGTGAAAAGGGATGCAGTGACTGAGGGTAATGTGGTGCAGTGCCTGAGTGAAATGGGATGCAGTGACTGAGTGAAATGGGATGCAGTGACTGAGTGAAATGGGATGCAGTGACTGAGTGAAATGGGATGCAGTGACTGAGTGAAATGGGACGCAGTGACTGAGGGAAATGGGAGGCAGTGACTGTGGGACAGGAGGTGCCGTTACTGAGGGAAATGGATTGCTCTGACTGAGGGTAATGGGATGCACTGTCTCAGTTCAATGAGATTCACTGTCTCAGTTAAATGGGATGCAGTGACTGAGTGAAAAGGGATGCAGTGACTGAGTGAAATGGGAGGCAGTGACTGAGGGAAATGGGAGGCAGTGACTGAGGGAAATGGGAAGCAGTGACTGAGGGAAATGGGAGGCAGTGACTCTGGGAAATGGGATGCACTGACTGAATGAGATGGGGTGCTCAGACTGAGTGAAATGTGATGCAGTGACTGAGGGAAAGGAGATGCAGTGACTGACTGAAATGGGAGGTAGTGACTGAGTGAAATGAGAGGGAGTGACTGAGTGAAGTGGGAGGCAGTGACTGAGTGAAGTGGGACGCAGTGACTGAGGGTAATGGGATGCAGTGACTGAGCGTAATGGGATGCAGTGACTGAGCGTAATGGGATGCAGTGACTGAGTGAAATGGGATGCAGTGACTGAGTGAAATGGGATGCAGTGACTGAGTGAAATGGGATGCAGTGACTGAGGGAAATGAGATGCAGTGACTGAGGGTAATGTGATGCAGTGACTGAGTGAAATGCGATGCTGTGACTGAGGAAGGGACATGGAGTGACTGAGTGAAATGGGGTGCTGAGACTGAGTGAAATGGGATGCAGTGACTGAGTGAATTGGGATGCAGTGACTGAGTGAAATAGGTGGCTGAGACTGACGGTAATGGGATGCAGTCACTGAGTGAAATGGCATGCAGTGACTGAGTGAAATGGGATGCAGTGATTGAGGGAAATAAGATGCAGTGACTGAGGGAAATGAGATGCAGTGACTTGGAAATGGAATGCTGTGACTGAGGGCAATGGGATGCTGTGACTGAGTGAAGTGGGAGGCAGTGACTGAGTGAAGTGGGAGGCAGTGACTGAGTGAAATGGGTGGCAGCGACTGTGTGAAGTGGCAGGCAGTGACTGTGTGAAGTGGCAGGCAGTGACTGTGTTGAATTGGGAGGCAGTGACTCGGTGAAATGGGATGCAGTGACTGAGTGAAGTGGGATGCAGTGACTGAGTGAAATGGGAAGCAGTGACTGAGTGAAATGGGAAGCAGTGACTGAGTGAAATGGGAAGCAGCGAGTGAGGGTCATGGGATGCAGTGAGCGAGGGTCATGGGATGCAGTGACTGAAGGAAATGGGATGCAATGACTGAGTGAATATGATGAAGTGGCTGAGTGAAATGGGATGCAGTGGCTGAGTGAAATGGCGTGCAGTGGCTGAGTGAAATGGGATACAGTGGCTGAGTGAAATGGGATGCAGTGGCTGAGTGAAATGGGATGCAGTGACTGAGGAAAATGAGTTGCAGTGACTGAGCGAAAAGAGATGCAGTGACTGAGGGTCATGGGATGCATCGTCTCAGTTCAATGAGATTCACTGTCTCAGTGAAATGGGACGCAGTGACTGAGGGAAATGTGATGCCGTGACTGGGGAATAGGGTGCGGTGACTGATGGAAATGGATTCACTGTCTCACTTGGATAGGATTCACTGTCTCCTGCTCAGACGGACTGGCCCCCGCAGCCCTGACCCGCTCAGAGGGACTGGCTTCCGCCGCCCTGACCCGCTCAGAGGGACTGGCCCCCGCAGCCCTGACCCGCTCAGAGGGACTGGCCCCCGCAGCCAGAGCCGCTCAGAGGGACTAGCCCCCGCTGCCCTGACCCGCTCAGTGCGACTTGCCCCCTGCAGTCCTGACCCGCTCACTGCGACTTGCCCCCCGCAGACCTGACCCGCTCACTGCGACTTGCCCCCCGCAGCCCTGACCCGCTCACTGCAACACTGCCCCCGGCAGCCCTGACCCGCTCACTGCGACTTGCCCCCCGCAGCCCTGACCCGCTCACTGCGACACTGCCCCCGGAAGCCCTGACCCGCTCACTGCGATTTGCCCCCCGCAGTCCTGACCCGCTCACAGGGACTGGCCCCCCGCAGACCTCACCCGCTCACAGGGACTGGCCCCCGCAGCCCTGACCCGCTCAGAGGGACTGTCCCCCGCAGCCCTGACCCGCTCACTGCGACTTGGCCCCCGCAGACCTGACCCGCTCACAGGGACTGGCCCCCGCAGCCCAGACCCGCTCACAGGGACTGGCCCCGGCAGCCCTGACCCACTCACTGCGACTTGCCCCCCGCAGCCCTGACCCGCTAACAGGGACTTGCCGCCCGCAGTCCTCTCCCGCTCACAGGGACTGGCCCCCGCAGCCCTGACCCGCTCACTGCGACTTTCCCCCCGCAGTCCTTTCCTGCTGACAGGGACATGCCCCCGCAGGTCTGACCCGCTCAGAGGGACTGGCCGCCGCAGCCCTGACCCGCTGAGATGGACTGGCCCCCGCAGCCCTGACCCGCTCAGAGGGACTGTCCCCCGCCGCCCTGACCCGCTCAGAGGGACTGTCCCCCACAGCCCTGACCCGCTCAGAGGGACTGGCCCCCGCAGCCCTTACCCACTCAGAGGGACTGGCCCCCGCAGCCCTGACCCGCTCAGAGGGCTGGGCCCCCACAGCCCTGACTCCGCTCACTGCGACTTGCCCCCCGCAGCCCTGACCCACTCACTGCGACACTGCCACCCGCAGCCCTGACCCACTCATGCGGACTGTTTCCCCGCTGCCCTGTCCCGCTGACAGGGACTTGCCCTCGCAGCCCTGACCCGCTCACTGCGACTTGACCCTTGCAATCCTGTCCCGCTGACAGGGACTGGCCCCCGCAGCCCTGACCCGCTCACAGGAACTGGCCCCCGCAGCCCTGACCTGCTGACAGCGACTGGCCCCCGCAGCCCTGACCCGCTCAGAGGGACTGGCCCCCGCAGCCCTGACCCGCTGACAGGGACTTGCCCCCGCAGCCCTGACCCGCTCAGAGGGACTGGCCCGCGCAGCCCTGACCAGCTCAGAGGGACTGCCTCCCTGACCCGCTCCCGGGGATTGGCCCCCGCAGCCCTCGCCCGCTCAGAGGGACTGGTCCCCGCAGCCCTGACACGCTCCCGGGGACTGGCCCCCGCAGCCCTGACCCGCTCAGTACGACCTGCCCCCCGCAGACCTGACCCGCTCACTGCGACCTGCCCCCCGCAGCCCTGACCCGCTCAGGGGGACCGTTCCCCTGCAGCTCTGACCCGCTCACGGGGACCGGCCCCCCGCAGCCCTGACCCGCTCAGAGGGACTGTCCCCCGCAGCCCTGACCCGCTCAGAGGGCTTGGCCCCCGCAGCCCTGACCCGCTCACAGGGACTGTCCCCCGCAGCCCTGACCTGCTCACAGGGACTCACCGCCGCAGCCCTGACGCGCTCACAGGGACTGGCCACCCGCAGCCCTGACCCGCTCGCTGCGACACTGCACCCCGCAGCCCTGACCCCCTCACTGCGACTTGACCCCCGCAGTCCTGTCCCGCTGACAGGGACTTGCCCCCGCAGCCCTGACCCGCTGACTGCGACTTGCACCCCGCAGCCCTGACCCCTCACTGCGACTTGCGCCCCGCAGACCTGACCCACTCAGGGGGACTGGCCCCCGCAGCCCTGACCCGCTCACTGCGACTTGCCCCCCGCAGCCCTGACCCGCTCACAGGGACTGGCCCGCGCAGCTGTGACCCGCTCACAGGGACTGGTCACCGCAGCCCTGACCTGCTCACAGGGACTGACCCCCGCCTCCCTGACCCACTTACCGGGACTGGCCCCCCGCAGCCCTGACCCGCTCACTGCGACTTGCCCCCCGCAGCCCTGACCCGCTCAGACGGCCTGCCCCTCGCAGCCCTGACCCGCTCACAGGGATTGGCCCACCGCAGCCCTGACCCAGTGACAGGGACTGGCCCCCACAGCCCTGACCCGCTCACTGCCGCTTGCCCCCCGCAGTCCTGTCCCGCTGACAGGGACTTGCACCCGCTGCCCTGACCCGCTCTCTGCGACTGGCCCCCCGCAGCCCTGACCCGCTCACTGCGACTTGCCCCCCGCAGCCCTGACCCGCTCACTGCGACTTGCCGCCCGCAGCCCTGACCCGCTCACTACGACTTGCCCCCAGCAGTCCTGACGCGCTCACTGCGAGTTGCCCCCCCCGAAGTCCTGTCCCGCTGTCAGCAACTTGTCCCCCGCAGTCCTGTCCCGCTGACAGGGACTGGCCCCCGCTGCCCTGACCCGCTCACAGGGACTGGCCCCCGCAGCCCTGACCCGTTCACAGGGAATGGCCCCCCGCTGCCCTGACCCGCTCACAGCGACTAGCCCCCCGCAGTCCTGTCCCACTGACAGCCCTGACCCGCTCAGAGGGACTGGGCCCCCGCAGCACTGACCCGCTCACTGCAACTTGCCCCCCGCAGCCCTGACCAACTCACGGGGACTTGCCCCCGCAGCCCTGTCCCGCTGACAGGGACTGGCCCCCGCTGCCCTGACCCGCTCTCTGCGACTTGCCCCCCGCAGACCTGACCCGCTCACTGCGACAAGCCCCCTGCAGCCCTGACCCGCTCAGGGGGACTGGCCCCCCGCAGCCCTGACCCACTCAGGGGGACTGGCCCCCGCAGCCCTAACCCGCTCACAGGGACTGGCCCCCCGCAGTCCTGTTCCGCTGACAGGGACTTGCCCCTGCAGCCCTGACCCATTCACTGCGAGTTGCCCCCCGCAGCCCTGACCCGCTCACAGGGATTGGCCCTCCTCAGCCCTGACCCGGTGACAGGGACTGGCCCCCACAGCCCTGACCCGCTCACTGCCGCTTGCCCCCCGCAGTCCTGTCCCGCTGACAGGGACCTGCCCCTTGCAGTCCTCTCCCGCTGACAGGGACTTGCCCCCCGCAGCCCTGACCCGTTCACTGCGACTTGTCCCCCGCAGCCCTGACCCGCTCACTGCGACACTGCCCCCCCCAGCCCTGACCCGCTCGCAGGGACTGGCCGCCGCAGCCCTGACTCGCTCACAGGTACTGACCCCCCGCAGCCCTGACCCGCTCAATGCTACCCAGCCTCCCACAGCCCTGACCCGCTCACTGCGACTTGCCCCCCGCAGCCCTGACCCGCTCACTGCGACTTGCCCCCTGCAGTCCTGTCCTGCTGACAGGGACTGGTACCCGCACCCCTGACCCGCTCACAGGGACTGGCCCCCCGCAGCCCTGACCCACTCACTGCGACTGGCCCCCCACACCCCTGACCCGCTCACTGCGACTTGCCCCCCGCAGAGCTGACCCGCTCACTGCGACACTGCCCTCCTCAGCCCTGACCCGCTCACTGCGACTTGCCCTCCTCAGCCCTGACCCGCTCACTGCGACTTGCCCCCCGCAGCCCTGACCCCCTCACTGCGACTTGCCCCCTCAGCCCTGACCCGCTCACTGCGACACTGCCCCCCACAGCCCTGATCCGCTCAGGGGGACCGGCCCCCCGCAGCCCTGACCCGCTCACTGCGACTTGCCCCCCGCAGCCCTGACCCGGTGACAGGGACTGGCCCCCGCAGCCCTGACCCGCTCACTGCGACACTGCCCACCGCAGTCCTGTCCCGCCGACAGGGACTGGCCCCCCGCAGCCCTGACCCGCTCACTGCGATGGGTCCCCGCAGCCCTGATGCGCTCACTGCGACTTGCTCCCCTGCAGTCCTGTCCCGCTGACAGGGACCTGCCCCGCTGCAGTCCTGTCCCGCTGACAGGGACCGGCCCCCCTGCAGTCCTGTCCCGCTGACAAGGACATGCCCCCGCAACCCTGACCCGCTCACAGGCACTGGCCCCCCGCAGCCCTGAACCGCTCAGTGCGACATTGCCCCCCGCTCCCCAGACCCGCTCACTGCGACTTGCCCCACGCAGCCCTGACCCGCTCAGAGAGCCTGCCCCCGCAGCCCTGACCTGCTCACAGGGAATGGCCCCTGCAGCCCTGACCCGCTCACTGCGACTTGCCCCCCGCAGAGCTGACCCGCTCACTGCGACCAGCCTCCCGCAGCCCTGACCCCTCAATGCGACTTGCCCCCCGCAGACCTGACCCGCTCAGGGGGACTGGCCCCCCGCAGCCCTGACCCGCTCACTGCGACTTGCCCCCCGCAGACCTGACCCGCTCACTGCGACCTGCCCCCCTGCAGTGCTCTCCCGCTGACAGGGACCTGCCCCCTTGCAGTCCTGTCCCGCTGACTGGGACTGGCCCCCGCAGCCCTTACCCACTCACAGGGACTGGCCCCTGCATCCCTGACCCTCACACCGCGACAATGCCCCCTGCACCCCAGACCCGCTCACTGCGACTTCCCCCCCGCAGCCCTGACCCGCTCAGAGGGCCTGCCCCCGCAGCCCTGACCCGCTCGCTGCGACACTGCACCCCGCAGCCCTGACCCCCTCACTGCGACTTGACCCCCTCACTGCGACTTGCCCCCCGCAGTCCTGTCCCGCTGACAGGGACTTGCCCCTGCAGCCCTGACCCGCTTACTGCGACTTTCCCCCCGCAGCCCTGACCCGCTGACTGCGACTTGCACCCCGCAGCCCTGACCCCTCACTGCGACTTGCTCCCCACAGACCTGACCCGCTCAGGGGGACTGGCCCCCGCAGCTGTGACCCGCTCACAGGGACTGGCCCCCGCAGCCCCAACCCGCTCACAGGGACTGGCCCGCCGCAGCCCTGACGCGCTCACAGGGACTGGCCACCCGCAGCCCTGACCCGCTCACTGCGACTTGCCCCCCGCAGTCCTGTTCCGCTGACAGGAACTTGCCCCCGCAGCCCTGACCCACTCACTGCGAGTTGCCGCCCGCAGCCCTGACCCGCTCACAGGGACTGACCCCCGCATCCCTGACCCGCTTACCGGGACTGGCCCCCCGCAGCCCTGACCCGCTCACTGCGACTTGCCCCCCGCAGCCCTGACCCGCTCAGACGGCCTGCCCCTCGCAGCCCTGACCCGCTCACAGGGATTGGCCCTCCGCAGCCCTGACCCGGTGACAGGGACTGGCCCCCGCAGCCCTGACCCGCTCACTGCGACTTGCCCCCCGCAGCCCTGACCCGCTCACTGCGACTTGCCCCCCGCAGACATGACCCGCTCACTGCGACTTGCCCCCCGCAGTCCTGTCCCGCTGACAGGGACTGGCCCCCGCAGCCCTGACCCGCTCACAGGGACTGGCCCCCCGCAGCCCTGACCCGCTTACTGCGATGGGTCCCCGCAGCCCTGACGCGCTCACTGCAACTTGCCCACCTGCAGTCCTGTCCCGCTGACAGGGACCTGCCCCCTGCAGTCCTGTCCCGCTGACAGGGACCGGCCCCCCTGCAGTCCTGTCCCGCTGACAAGGACATGCCCCCGCAGCCCTGACCCGCTCACAGGCACTGGCCCCCCGCAGCCCTGAACCGCTCAGTGTGACATTGCCCCCCGCACCCCGGACCCGCTCACTGCGACTTGCCTCACGCAGCCCTGACCCGCTCAGAGAGCCTGCCCCCGCAGCCCTGACCTGCTCACAGGGAATGGCCCCCGCAGCCCTGACCCCTCACTGCGACTTGCCCCCCGCAGACCTGACCCGCTCAGGGGGACTGGCCCCCCGCAGCCCTGACCCGCTCACTGCGACTTGCCCCCCGCAGACCTGACCCGCTCACTGCGACCTGCCTCCCTGCACTGCTGTCCCGCTGACAGGGACCTGCCCCCTTGCCGTCCTGTCCCGCTGACTGGGACATGCCGCCGCAGCCCTGACCCGCTCACAGGGACTGGCCCCTGCATCCCTGACCCTCACACCGCGACAATGCCCCCTGCACCCCAGACCCGCTCACTGCGACTTGCCCCCCGCAGCCCTGACCCGCTCAGAGGGCATGCCCCCGCAGCCCTGACCTGCTCGCTGCGACACTGCACCCCGCAGCCCAGACCCCCTCACTGCGACTTGCCCCCGCAGTCCTGTCCCGCTGACAGGGACTTGCCCCTGCAGCCCTGTCCCGCTTACTGCGACTTTCCCCCCGCAGCCCTGACCCGCTGACTGCGACTTGCACCCCGCAGCCCTGACCCCTCACTGCGACTTGCCCCCCGCAGACCTGACCCGCTCAGGGGCACTGGCCCCCGCAGCCCTGACCCGCTCGCTGCGACTTGCCCCCCACAGCCCTGACCCGCTCACAGGGACTGGCCCGCGCAGCTGTGACCCGCTCACAGGGACTGGCCCCCGCAGCCCTAACCCGCTCACAGGGACTGGCCCCCCGCAGTCCTGTTCCACTGACAGGGACTTGCCCCCGCAGCCCTGACCCATTCACTGCGAGTTGCCCCCCGCAGCCCTGACCCGCTCACAGGGACTGACCCCCGCATCCCTGACCCGCTTACCGGGACTGGCCCCCCGCAGCCCTGACCCGCTCACTGCGACTTGCCCCCCGCAGCCCTGACCCGCTCAGACGGCCTGCCCCTCGCAGCCCTGACCCGCTCACAGGGCTTGGCCCTCCGCAGCCCTGACCCGGTGACAGGGACTAGCCCCCACAGCCCTGACCCGCTCACTGCCGCTTGCCCCCCACAGTCCTGTCCCGCTGACAGGGACCTGCCCCTTGCAGTCCTGTCCCGCTGACAGGGACTTGCACCCGCTGCCCTGACCCGCTCTCTGCGACTGGCCCCCCGCAGCCCTGACCCGCTCACTGCGACTTGCCCCCCGCAGCCCTGACCCGCTCACTGTGACTTGCCCCCCGCAGACCTGACCCGCTCACTGCGACTTGCCCCCCACAGTCCTGTCCCGCTGACAGGGACCTGCCCCTTGCAGTCCTGTCCCGCTGACAGGGACTTGCACCCGCTGCCCTGACCCGCTCACTGCGACTTGTCCCCCGCAGCCCTGACCCGCTCACTGCGACAAGCCCGCCGCAGCCCTGACCCGCTCAGGGGGACCGGCCCCCCGCAGCCCTGACCCGCTCAGGGGGACCGGTCCCCCGCAGCCCTGACCCGCTGATAGGGGCTGGCCCCCGCAGCCCTCAGCAGCTCACAGGGACTGGCCCCCCGCAGACCTGACCCGCACACTGCAACTGGCCCCCCGCAGCCCTGACCCCCTCACTGCGACTTGACCCCCGCATTCCTGTCCCGCTGACAGGGACTTGCCCCTGCAGCCCTGTCCCGCTTACTGCGACTTTCCCCCCGCAGCCCTGACCCGCTGACTGCGACTTGCACCCCGCAGCCCTGACCCGCTCAGGGGGACTGGCCCCCGCAGCCCTGACCCGCTCACTGCGACTTGCCCCCCGCAGCCCTGACCCGCTCACAGGGACTGGCCCGCGCAGCTGTGACCCGCTCACAGGGACTGGCCCCCGCAGCCCTAACCCGCTCACAGGGACTGGCCCCCCGCAGTCCTGTTCCGCTGACAGGGACTTGCCCCCGCAGCCCTGACCCATTCACTGCGAGTTGCCCCCCGCAGCCCTGACCCGCTCACAGGGATTGGCCCTCCTCAGCCCTGACCCGGTGACAGGGACTGGCCCCCACAGCCCTAACCCGCTCACTGCCGCTTGCCCCCCGCAGTCCTGTCCCGCTGACAGGGACCTGCCCCTTGCAGTCCTCTCCCGCTGACAGGGACTTGCCCCCCGCAGCCCTGACCCGCTCACTGCGACTTGTCCCCCGCAGCCCTGACCCGCTCACTGCGACACTGCCCCCCCCAGCCCTGACCCGCTCGCAGGGACTGGCCGCCGCAGCCCTGACTCGCTCACAGGTACTGACCCCCCGCAGCCCTGACCCGCTCACTGCTACCCAGCCTCCCGCAGCCCTGACCCGCTCACTGCGACTTGCCCCCTGCAGTCCTGTCCTGCTGACAGGGACTGGTACCCGCAGCCCTGACCCGCTCAGAGGGACTGGACCCCCGCAGCCCTGACCCGCTCACTGCGACTGGCCCCCCGCACCCCTGACCCGCTCACTGTGACTTGCCCCCCACAGCCCTGACCCGCTCACTTCGACTTGCCCCCCGCAGAGCTGACCCGCTCACTGCGTCACTGCCCTCCTCAGCCCTGACCCGCTCACTGTGACTTGCCCCGCGCAGCTCTGACCCACTCAGAGGGACTGGCCCATGCTGCGCTGACCCGCTTACATGGACTGGCCCCCGCAGCCCTGACCCGCTCACTGCGACACTGCCCCGAGCAGCCCTGACCCGCTCACTGCGACTTGCCCCACGCAGCCCTGACCCGCTCACACGGACTGGCCCACGCAGCCCTGACCCGCTCACAGGGACTGGCCCCCCGCAGCCCTGACCCGCTCACGGGGACCGGCCCCCCTGCAGTCCTGTCCCGCTGACATGGACATGCCCCCGCAGCCCTGACCCGCTCACTGCGACTTGCCCTCCGCAGTCCTGACCTGCTCACTGCGACTTGCCCCCCGCAGCCCTGACCCGCTCACTGCGACACTGCCCCCCGCAGCCCTGACCCGCTCACAGGGACTGGCCCCCCGCAGCCCTGACCCGCTCACTGCGACTTGCCCCCCGCAGCCCTGACCCGCTCACAGGGACTGGCCCACCGCAGCTCTGACCCGCTGACAGGGACTGGCCCCCGCAGCCCTGACCTGCTCACAGGGACTGGCCCCCCGCAGTCCTGACCCGCTCACTGCGACTTGCCCCCCGCTGTCCTGACCCGCTCACTGCGACTTGCCCCCCGCAGCCCTGACCCGCTGACTGCGACTTGCCCCAGGCAGGCCTGACCCGGTCACAGGGACTGGCCCGCCGCAGCCCTGACCCGCTTACAATGACTGGCCCCCACAGCCCTGACCTGCTGACTGCGACACTGCCCCCCGCAGCCTTGACCCGCTCACAGGGACTCGCCCCCCGCAGCCCTGACCCGCTCACTGCGACTTGCCCCCCGCAGCCCTGACCCGCTCACAGGGACTGGCCCCCGCAGCCCTGACCTGCTCACTGGGACTGGCCCCCCGCAGTCCTGACCCGCTCACTGCCACTTGCCCCCCGCAGCCCTGACCCGCTCACTGCGACTTGCCCCCCGCAGCCCTGACCCGCTCACTGCGACTTGCCCCCCCGCAGCCCTGACTCGCTCACAGGGACTGGCCCCCACAGCCCTGACCCGTTCACAGGGGCTCTCCCCCCCGCAGCCCTGACATGCTCACTGCGACTTGCCCCCCGCAGACCTGACCCTCTCACTGCGACTTGCCCCCTGCAGTCCTGTCCCGCTGACAGGGACTTGCCCCCAGCAGTTCTGTCCCGCTGACAGGGACTCGCCCCCGCAGCCCTGACCCGCTCACTGCGTCTGGCCCCCCGCAGCCCTGACCCGCTCACTGCGACTTGCCCCCCGCAGCCCTGACCCGCTCACTGCGACTTGCCCCCCGCAGCCCTGACCCGCTCACAGGGACTGGCCCACGCAGCCCTGACCCGCTCACAGGGACTGACCCCGAGCAGCCCTGACCCGCTCACTGCGACTTGCCCCCCGCAGCCATGACCCGCTCACTGCGAATTGCCCCCCGCAGTCCTGTCCCGCTGACAGGGACTGGCCCCCCGCAGCCCTGACCCACTCACTGCCACTGGCCCCCCGCAGCCCTGTCCCACTCAGTGCGACTTGCCCCCCGCAGCCCTGACCCACACACTGCGACTTGCCCCCCGCAGTCCTGTCCCGCTGACAGGGCCTTGCCCCCCGCTTTCTTGTCCCGCTGCCAGGGACTTGCCCCCCGCAGCCCTGACCCGCTGACAGGGACTGTCCCCCGCAGCCCTGACCAGCTCACAGGGTCTGCCTCCCACAGCCCTGACCCACTCACTGCCACTGGCCCCCCACAGCCCTGTCCCACTCAGTGCGACTTGCCTCCCGCAGCCCTGACCCGCACACTGCGACTTGCCCCCCGCAGCCCTGTCCCACTGACAGGGACTTGCCCCCCGCAGCCCTGACCCGCTCACTGCGACACTGCCCCCGCAGCCCTGACCCACTCACTGCCACTGGCCCCCCACAGCCCTGACCCGCTCACTCCGACTTGCCCCCGCAGCCCTGACCCGCACACTGCGACTTGCCCCCCGCAGCCCTGTCCCACTGACAGGGACTTGCCCCCCGCAGCCCTGACCCGCTCACTGCGACACTGCCCCCGCAGCCCTGACCCGCTCACTGCGACACTGCCCCTTGCACCCCTGACCCGCTCACTGCGACTTGCCCCCCGCACCCCTGACCCGCTGACAGGGTCTTGTCCCCGCAGCCCTGACCCGCTCACTGTGACTGGCCCCCCGCTGATCGAAGTAATTGAAATGGAGATGCCAGGCCAGATGATGATTTGTACCTATATGACAGGGGAGTGGTCAGGCCCCAGACTCCAGCTTACGGTTGATGAACTGGAATCTCAGTTTTGACCAATCAACAAATCATGTGGGGCAAAGTTACCAGGGAATGCTGTGCTTCAGGAGGCAGTCACACACCTTAGATCACCTAGCTGAAACTCGGTCAGTGCCCAATGACAAAGATCAGGGCAGGTGGAAGGATCCAGGATGTAGTGCAGAAGGAACCTTGGCCTTTGATCTTATCGAACAGGTTTGAGATTCTTTCTTCGTGTGTGGATGAGAGTGCAGGGTATAGGGAAGATGAGTAAACTGACTGTAGCACTGTGGTACAGGGGGGACATTCAGGAGGGGATAAAAAGTGAAATGTAGTTATAATCAGAGGTAGTATAGTTAGGAGAATGAACACTGTTCGTTGTGACCAGGATCGGGAGTCTCGAAAGTAGTGTTGCCTGCCTGGTGCCCAGGTTCAGAATATTCCATCTCGGCTACAAAGGAACTTGAAGTGGGAGGAGTAGAAATCCAGCTATCGTGGTCCACACAGGTACCATTGATATGGAAGAAAGAGGAAAGAGGTTCTGCTGAGGGATTATGAGCACCGAGGTGCTGAGGTGAGAAAGCAGAACCAGAATGGTAATAATCTCTGGATTATTATCTGAGCAATTTGGCACGGTGTGAACATAATTATAGATGTACATTGTTCAAATGGTGGCATGGCAGAAATGTGTTTGAATTCATGGGACATTGGCATCGGTATGGGGAAGGAGGGAGTCGTTCTGGTGTTATAGGCTCGACGAGAATCATATTGGGACAAGTATCCTCGCAAAATACAGAGCTAGGTCTGGGGCTAGGGCGTAAAAATAAAAAGTGTGGAGTGGGTGAGCTCAGTTGCATGGAAAATTGTGGAAAAAGTTAGAAGCTGGTAAGTGCTCAGCAAAGTTTCCAGAGCAAGTAATAGGACAAAAAGTATGGAAATGGTCAGGAGTCTCACTTCAGCTGCAGCAGATAAGAAGGGTGGCTGTAAATGCCAGACTGAAGATCTTGTATTGAATTGCAGGGAGTGTATGAAACAAAGTGAATGAGTTTGTGGAGCAGATTGAAATTGACAGATACATCACTCTGGGTATCACAGAGAGGTGGTTGTTAGGGGATAAGTGTTGGGAACGAAATAGCCAATGATTCATGTCCGATAGAAAGAACAGGCAAATGAACAGAGATAACAAAGTGTGGAGCTGGATGAGCACAGCAGGCCAAGCAGCATCTCAGGAGCGTAAAAGCTGACGTTTTGTCAGGCAGCATCAGAGGCTGAGGAAAGTTGAGGTTTTGGGTCAGGACCCTTCCTGAGAAATGGAGGGTGGAAGGGAGCTCAGAAACAAATAGCGTGGAGGGGGAGGAGGTGCTGGGGAAGGTAGGTTGGATGGTAATAAGTGAGTACTATCCAGATTGGAACAGATTTTCCCCAGGGGGGAATTAGTACGAATTCCAAATCACTCTCAAAATCTTAGTGACTGTTAACGTTGATGTTTTTTGTCTGTGTGTTTCAGTAATTGCATGACAGTTGAATGGTTCGTTGAGAGTGAGGAACCTATGGACTCTCGGACACCAAGATGGAATTTAGTTCGAAGAGTGACTTCAAAATAGTTGCTTGCTTTTAAAATCTTGACCGTTTTTGCTGTCCAGTTGAATGAATTTGGCTTCATACTGCTTCAATAGGAATTAGTGTTTAATAGGAACATATTTGTGAAACTTACAGTTCCGCAAGTTTTAGCATAAACTGGTGCAGCCTTTCGGTGCTTGCAAAAAGGCTCACTTGTCCGTTAATACCGAAGGAAAATTCGAATTTAAAAGTAAGTTCACCCGGTGTCAGGGAATTAAATGTTAATGTTGACTCGAATATAATTTTTTAAAAAGTCATATATTTGTGTAACACTGAACTCAAATTAAAATTTCGATTTGCTGGTTTTACGTTGGATTCATTTTAAATGAGGGTGAAGATCACTTTAAATCCAGCATATTTGTTAAGAAAAGAAATAGCATGTCAAATAAAATTAACTGCATGACTCTTCATAGCCCTATATGTAGAATTTCATTCCGAACTATGAGACAGTTGTGACCCCATACTACCTCAGTGCTCATGGCAAGAGCAAGACTCCTGTTTGACGTGCTGTGCACTGCATGGAATGGCGGCAACATCAGATTCATTGATGCTTGAGAATCAAAAGAATATGACGATAAGATTTAAAATCAAAATCTCATGGAACACTTCAAGGAACGTATTACAGGAAGAGGGGGAAAGCATGTATGACTAATAGAAGGTGGTGGCGCAGATCAAATAGACCTGTGTGCTAAAACTTAACACAAATTTCACATTGAATGGAACAGTTCAAACAGGCTGGAGGAAGCAGACATGCCAGCCCAAACTTTTTGAATTTGAGCATTCTGTTCGTAAACATCAGCAAAATTGTGGGAAACATGTTTATTCTTTCTCTTTTATTGCACAGAACCATACGATGAGACTGTTTTGATGAGGAATTGAAAGATTATGTGTCCCATCCATTTGACTCACAGTTTGGTACCATAGGTTGGTACGATCTTCGTTGGAGAAGGAAAAGGGATGTTCCAGATACAGAAAATCGTCAAACCATTTACGACAAAGTCCGTTTCTGGTTAGTTTTAATTAATGCAGTTAACATTTTTAGCTCGACATGATTGCACAACAGAGTCAATAAGAAAATTCCATCTGATATTCCACATAAATTTTAAGTGGATATTAAAGCAGCTCATTTCTTTTTCACACTGTCTGCTGCTTTTAAGAATGGTTGTCTTATTGTCAAAACGTTTAGCTTTGACTCCATGGCTGCTTCCATTAGCTCACATTGAAACACATGTTTCTTCAGCCAAAAATGCACGTTTACCCGGTGTAGCTTGACTAACCTTCCCCTGTGGTCGTTCCCCTGAAATCCCCTGCGGTCGCTCCCCTGGAAAACAACTGTACCATTTTGGATACTGTTCCGGGGGACGAGTTGGCAGTGGGTATGCAGTAGGGTGCAGGTCTCTGGCACAGAGTCTGTCCCTCTTGCATAGAAGGGAAGCGGGGATAGGAAGAGAGTGATAGTCATTGGGGACTCAATAGTTAGAGGGACTGATAGAAGATTTGCCGGGAACGAAAGAGACTCACGATTGGTGTGTTGCCTACCAGGTGCCAGGGTCTGTGATGTCTCGGATCATGTGTTTAGGGTCCTGAGGGGAGAGGTTGACCAGCCCCAAGTCGTGGGACACGTAGGCACCAACGACATAGGTAGAAAGAGGGATAGGGATGTCAGGCAGGATTTGAGGGAGCGAGGGTGGAAGTTGAGAGCGAGAACAAACAGAGTGGTCGTCACTAATTTGTCACCGTACCACGTGATAGCGAGGCAAAGAACAGGGAGAGATTTCAGCTGAAGACGTGGCTGCAGGGATGGTGCAGGTGGGAGGGCTTCAGGTACATGGACAATTGGGGTTCATTCTGGGGAAGGTGGGACCTGTACAAACAGGACGATATCCACTTGAACCAGAGGGGCACTAATATCCTGGGTGGGAAATTGGCCAGTGCCATTCGGTTGGATTTAAACGAGCTCAGAAGGGGAATGGGAAACTGAGGTGTAGTCCCAGTACACAGGAGGATGAGCGTAGGGAGGACATGGTCAGGACCTCACTGTCACAGAAGTGTGCTGGCAGACAGCAAGCTGGATTGAAGTGTGACGACTTTAATGCCGGGAGTATCCGGAATAATGTAGGTGAGGTTGCAGCTTGGATAGGTACCACGGACTTCGATGTTGTGGCCATTTCGGAGACATGGATAGAGCAGGGTCAGGAATGGATGTTGCAGGTTCTCGGGTTTAGATCTTTCATTAAGGTCTGGGAAGGTGGTAAAAGAGGGGGAGGTGTGGCTTTGTTGGTCAAGGACAGTATAACGGCGGCTGAAAGAACCTTTGAGGACTCGTCTACTGCGGTTGTATGGGCTGAGGTTGCCAAGGAAGGTTTGTCGACTGAGTCAGTGTGGGTGGAAGTTCGGAACAGCAAGGCAGCAGTCACTTCACTGGGGGTTTTCAGCAGACCCCAAATAGCAGTTGGGAGATCGAAGAACTCATTGGCCGGCAGATTGTTGGAAAGTGCAAACGTATCAGGGTTGTTGTTGTGGGTGACTTCAACTTTCCCAATATAGATTGAAACCTCCTCAGTGCAGATGGTTTGGATGGAGCCGTTTTTGTCAGGTGTGTTCAGGAGGGATTCCTGACTTAGTTTGTGGACAGGCCGACGAGGCGGGAGGCCATTTTGGATTTGGTGCTCGGCGATGAGCCAGGACAGGTGTCAGATCTCGTGGTGGGAGAACACTTGGGCGACAGTGACCGCAAGAGCCTCACATTTACCATAGCCATGGAAAGGAAAAGGAGCAGTTACCAGGGGAAGATATTTCACTGGGGTCAAGGAAATTATGATACTATCAGACAGGAGTTGGGAAGTACAGATTGGGAGCAATTGTTCCACAGAAAGGGCACGGCAGACATGTGGAGGCTGTTCAAGGAGCAGTTGTTGCGAGTGATGTATAAATTTGTTCCTCTGAGACAGGTAAGAAAGGGTAAGATTAAGGAGCCTTGGATGACGGGTACAGAGGTGCTTCTTGTCAAAAAGAAAAGGCAGCATACGTAAGGTGGAGGAAGTGAGGGTCTAGCACAGCTTTAGAGTATTACAGGCCTGCTGGGAAGGAGCTCAAAAGATATTGCCTGTACAATTGTGACCTGTTACAACCTTTGCGTCCACGCTTGCTCATTCAATGGTGTCAAGATGCCAGCAGTGAGTGTACCTTCTCCATCCCCGAATGCTGTCAGCTCACATAAGACATAGTCCTTACTTAAAATCTTCTGATCAACCAAAGTTCATTGTAACGGACATTTTAGTTATCTGTCATGAAACGAAAACTGATTCTGACTGGCATGACCTGCAGTGCAAATGAATATCATCTGCGAAACGAGATTCCTTATGGGCTTGCAGCCGCTACAAATAATTGCTTTTCAAAGACGTTGCACACATACATTTTTTTCTCCTATTACCTTAGATTATTTTTTTGTTTATGCATGTTGTGTGGGTTTCCAGTCAGGCCCATAAACACAGGTTGATGCAGTCACTGTTACAACAGGGTATTGAAGGAGAATTTGTGATCTTTGGAGTTTCATTCCAGTGTATGAAGGAGTGCATCATCAAGCCACTTCAGAGCACTACTGGCGACAAATTGTTGCAAGTTTTCAAGTGTTACCGATGGTCACATAAAATATGGCCTTTTTGTTGTTGCGCTATTCATCTTAACTGCACCATATCTAGTATTTCGGCTTGGAAACTATTTCAAGTTTTTTGATTGACTTATTCAAAATCATTTCTGATTGTTGTCATGATATCTACAATATGTTATTTTGATTGGAAATAGAGGATTGGATCTGTCTTAATGGAAATAATGTATGCGCTTATAAAACCCCTTCTGGGCAAGGTAGTTGCTCACTGGTTAGAGCTGCTCATGCACTGGGGAGCCAGTTGAGATTCCAGTCTTGGGTAACTATCTGTGTGGAATTGACACGTCCTCCCCGCGTCTGCGAGAGGCTTCTGCCAGGTGCTGCAGTTTCCTCCCATTGTTCAAAGATGTGCAGGTCCTTATATGTGATTTGTGAAGCATTTCTTAAATGTTTCAATCCTGCCAGCATCCAGTGCCTTGGACAAAATAACTGGAGATGAATAAAAGATACTGTGCCTTTTGACACCATTTCCTGCTGGATTTTCATCAATCCTGCTTTATATCGGTGACAACTTCCATGACCTCTTTTGATGCTATGTCTGAATTGACAGTCTAGTTCCAAATATTTGTTGTGCAGTATTTCAAGGTCTCTGTTACAGCATACCCATGAATGTCCACTTCAAAAGATACTTCCATATCATAGAATCCCTCCAGTGTGGAAACAAGCCCCTTTTGACCCAAGAAGTCCACAGCCACCCTCCAAAGAGCATCTCACCCTGACTCATCCCCCGACCCTTTCCTCAGTAACCCTACATTTCCCATGACTAACACACCTAATCTACACATCCCTAAACACAATGGGCAAGTTTGGCATGGCCCATACACCTAGCCTGCACATCTTTGGACTGTGGGAGGAAACCAGAGCACCCAGCAGGAACCCATGCAGGCATGGGCAGAATGTACAAACTCCGCACAGAAAATCGTCCAACGGTGGGATCGAACCTGGGTCCCTGGCGCTGTGAGTCAGCAGTGCTAACCACTGAGCCACCGTGCTGCCCTTGGAGTTAGACAGAGCTTGCTTGTTCCTGGGTGGCCTCAAACTGCCAACCTCCACTTCGTGGCAAAAGTGCTGACCAACTGCACTCATCTTCACTGGCTTTTGCTTTGTATCATTGAATTCAATTCTTCAAACTCTATGATAAATATTTAAATTTCCATTGATATGTGAGCGTTGTTTTTAGTACGCAGTATTGGTTTATTATGTTTCATTGGTACATAATGAATATTGTATGTGTATGCAAATGGGCAAGTTGGTAACGATGCAGTCCACAGACCTGGAGGATAATAACACTGTCCTTCAATCGCCCACGATGCCCTCTGCAAATTGGTAGAAAACAAAAATTTCTATAAAATTCATCTCTCCTCCCGTCAGTGGATCAAAATTAATTCAGGATTTTGTACAGGCCAATAACCGTAAAATTACACGAGCCTAAACCAAACTACTGGCTCATATTAGTTCAGTAAAGTGAAAGGGCAACAATAGAGGCAGTAGGAACTGCAGATGCTGGAGAATCTGAGATAAGAAGGTGTAAAGCTGGATGAACACAGCAGGCCAAGCAGTATCATCCGGCTCTACACCTTGTTATCTCAGATTCTCCAGCGCCAATTTTCTGAAGTAGGGTCTCGTCCCGAAACATCAGCTTTCTTGCTTCTCTGATGCTGCTTGGCCTGCTGTGTTCATCCAGCTCTCCACCTTGGGCAACAATAGAGTATGCTTTAAGTCACTAGATATGTTACGTGGGTTTGTCTTCCTTAGGGTGGAGTTAGTGGAACCGAAAAAGATGTCTCCCTCACAGTGTTTGTGACAAAAGAATTGCATCGTTCCTTGGCGGCCTTTCAACAGAATATTCAGAGATTTCCCGAGTGGGAAGAATGTAACTTCTTTTACTTCTCTTTATCTCACTTTTTCCAACAATTGGAAAATATATTTTAGAAATAACGTCGAGCTGATGAAGTGTGAAAAGAAAAATAATTCCAAGCAGTGGTGGGAGTTGGTCAGTGAGGTGGGAAGAGTGGATAGGTGGGAGAGAAGGCGGACAGGTCATGGAGGCGGGGATGAGGGGAGGAACTAGTCTTGGGATGAGGCTGGCGGGTGGGGAGATTTTGAGGGTGGCCAAGTCCATATTGAGGCTATTGAGTTGGAAGCTCCCGAGGCAGAATATGAGGTGCTGCTCCTCCAGTTTCTGGGTGGTTTGGTTGTGACACTGGAAGAGGCCCAGGATGGACATGTCATTCAGGGAGTGGGAGGGGGAGTTGAAGTGATGCAATGATTTGGATATGAAAATAGAAGGTGTGTTTAATAAGTTTCCCAATGATTGAAGGTGTAGTAGCCAGCCAAGAAGGTCACCTCAGAATACAATGGGACATTGACAAGGGCGAATAAACTGAGGAATGGCAGATGGTGTTGAGGTTAGCTAAATGTGAGGTGCTACATTTTGGAAAGGCAAATCAGGGCAGCACGTTTCCACTGAAGGTTGTGGGGAGTGTTGCTTAATAAAGAGACGCTGGAATGCAGTTTAGTAGTTCCATCAAAGTACAGCCACCGGTAGAAAGGATATGAAGGAGATATTTGGTGTGCTCGCCTTTATTCGTCAGTGCATTGAGTATAGTAGTTGGGAGATCACTTAGCAGCCATGTAGGACGTTGGTTCGGCTGCTTTTGGAATACTGCAATCGATTTTGGTCTCCTTGCGAGAGGAAGGATGTCGGCGCAACATTGAGGGCCGAAGGCCTGTTGTGCGCTGTATTGTTGTCTGTTGTAAACTTGAAAGGGTTCAGAGAAGATTTACAAGGATGTTACCAGCATCGGAGGTTGGAGGTATACTGTGGGCTTGAACAGGCAGCTATTTCTTGGAACTTTGGAGTTCAGGGCTGACCATATAGAAGTTTATACAATTACGAGGGACGTGGATAGAGCAAACAGCCAAGATCTTTTCCCCGGGTTGCTGGAATCCAAAACTGGAGGGAATAGGTTAAAAATGAGAGAGGGAAGATTTAAAATGGACCGGATTTTTTTCATAGTGGTGCAGGTATGGAATGAGCTGCCAGAGGAAGTGGTGGAGGCTTGTACGTTTAAAAGGCATGTGGATGGGTATATGAATAAGATGGGTTGAGAGGAATATGGGCCAAATGCTGGCAAATGGGACTAAATTAATTTAGGATATCCGGTCAACATAGACAAATTGGGCCAAAGGATCTGTTTCCCGACTGTACATCTCTCTGATTCTCAGTGTCTTTTTTCTGAACCACGTGGCCCATAATGAGAAAACCTTGAATCAGGATTTGGGAATGTGACAATTCTAATTGGATCTGTTTGATGAAATTAACTCTGTATGGAATGGTGGTTGAATTATGATTTATCAAATTTGAGTTTATTGCAGCATCTTATAGAATAGAGGAGACACATGTAATCAAAATTGAAAATCAAAACTTGGTAAAATTTTGCATTGGAAATACATGACCAGCCATTGGAGGAGATTCATGACCATTGCATTCAAGTGAGAACAACAAATGCGATTCAGTGACTCAGTGAAACGGGATGTAGTGACTCAGTGAAATGGGATGCAGTGGCTTGTGGAGATGGGATGCAGTGACTTATGGAAATGGGATGCACTGACTGAGGGAAATGGGATGCAGTGACTGAGGGAAAGGAGATTCACTGACTGTGGGAAATGGGATGCAGTGACTCTTGGTACTGGGATGCAGTGACTGAGGGTAATGGGATTCAGTGACTGAGGGTAATGGGATGCAGTGACTGAGGGTCATGGGATGCAGTGACTGAGGGTAATGAGATGCAGTGACTGCAGGAAAGGAGATGCAGTGACTGCAGGAAAGGAGATGCAGTGACTGCGAGAAAGGAGATGCACTGACTGAGGGAAAGGAGATGCAGTGACTGAGTGAGATGGGATGCAGTGACTGAGTGGAATGGGATGCAGTGACTGCGGGAAATGGAATGCAGTGACTGCGGGAAATGGGATGCAGTGACTGCGGGAAATGGGATGCAGTGACTGAGGGTAATGGGATGCAGTGACTGAGGGTAATGGGATGCAGTGACTGAGGGTAATGGGATGCAGTGACTGATGGTAATGGGATGCAGTGACTGAGTGAAATGAGCTGCAGTGACTGAGTGAAATGGGATGCAGTGGCTGTGTGAAATGGGATGCAGTGGCTATGTGAAATGGGATGCAGTGACTGTGAACTGGGACGCAGTGTCTGTTTGAAATGGGATCCTGCGACTGAAGTTAATGGGATGCAGTGACTGAGGGAAATGGGATGCAGTGACTGAGTGAACTGGGATGCAGTGACTGAGTGAACTGGGATGCAGTGACTGATGGAAATGGGATGCAGTGACTGATGGAAATGGGATGCAGTGACTGATGGAAATGGGATGCAGTGACTGAGGGAAATGAGATGCAGTTAATGGCAAAAGGAGATGCAGTGACTGAGTAAAATGGGTGGCAGTGACTGAGTGAAGTGGGAGGCAGTGACTGAGTGAAGTGGGAGGCAGTGACTGAGTGAAATGGGTGGCAGTCACTGAGTGAAATGGGAGGCAGTCACTGAGTGAAATGGGATGCTGTGACTGATGGAAATGGGATGCAGTGACTGAGGGAAATGAGATGCAGTTAATGGCAAAAGGAGATGCAGTGACTGAGTGAAATGGGTGGCAGTGACTGTGTGAAGTGGGAGGCAGTAACTGTGTGAAGTGGGAGGCAGTGACTCGGTGAAATGGGATGCAGTGACTGAATGAAATGGGATGGAGTGACTGACTGAAATGGGATGGAGTGTCTGACTGAAATGGGATGGAGTGTCTGAGTGAAATGGGATGGAGTGACTGAGTGAAATGGGATGGAGTGACTGAGTGAAATGGGAGTCAGTGACTGAGTGAAATGGGAGGCAGTGACTGAGTGAAATGGGAGGCAGTGACTGAGTGAAATGGGATGCAGTGACTGAGTAAAATGGGATGCAGTGACTGAGTGAAATGGGATGCAGTGACTGCGTGAAATGGGATGCAGTGACTGAGGGAATTGGGATGCAGTGGCTGAAGGAAAGGAGACGCAGTGACTTTTGGAAACGGGTTGCAGTGATTGAGTGAAATAGGTAGCAGTGATTGAGTGGAATGGGATGCAGTGGCTGAGTGAAATGGGATGCAGTGACTGAGTGAAATGGGATGCTGTGCCTCAGTGGAATGGGATGCAGTGACTGAGGGAAAGGTGATTCACTGACTGTGAGAAATGGCAAGCTGTGACTGAGGAAAGGAGATGCAGTGACTGTGGGAAATGGGATGCAATGACGGAGGGAAATGGGACGCAGTGGCTGAGTGAAGTGGGATCCCGTGTCTGTGGGAAACGGGATGCGGTGACTGTGGGGAATGTGATGCAGTGACTGAGGGAAATGGGATTCAGTGACTGCGTGAAATGGGATGCAGTGACAGCGTGAAATAGGATGCAGTGACTGATGTAAATGGGATGCAGTGGCTCAGTGAAATGGGATGCCGTGGCTGAGTGAAATGGGATGCCGTGGCTGAGTGAAATGGGAAGCAGTGACTGAGTGAAATGTGATGCAGTGACTGAGTGAAATGTGATGCAGTGACTGAGTGAAATGGGATGCAGTCACTGAGTGAAATGGGATGCAGTGATGGATGGTAATGGGATGCAGTGACTGAGTGAAATGGGATGCAGTGACTGACTGAAATGGTATGCAGTGAGTGAGTGAAATGGGAAGCAGTGACTGAGGGAAATGGAATGCGGTGACTGTGGGGAATAGTGTGTGGTGACTAACGGAAACGGATGCACTGTCTCAGCTGAATAGTGTTCACTGTCTTCGTTAAATGGGATGCAGTGACTGAGGGAAATGGGATGCAGTGACTGAGGGAAATGGGAGGGAGTGACTGACTGAAATGGGAGGGAGTGACTGACTGAAATGGGAGGGAGTGACTGACTGAAATGGGAGGCAGTGACTGAGTGAATTGGGATGCTGTGACTGAGGGTAATGTAATGCAGTGACTGAGTGAAATGCGATGCAGTTAATGGTAAAAGGAGATGCAGTGACTGAGTGAAATGGGTGGCAGTGACTGAGTGAAATGGGATGCACCCACTGAGTGAAATGGGATGCTGTGACTGATGGAAATGGGATACTGTGACTGAGGGTAATGTGATGCAGTGACTGAGTGAAATGGGATGCAGTGACTGAGTGAAATGGGAGGCAGTGACTGAGTGAAATGGGAGGCAGTGACTGAGTGAAATGGGAGGCAGTGACTGAGTGAAATGGGAGGCAGTGGCTGAGTGAAATGGGACGCAGTCACTGAGTGAAATGGGTGCAGTGACAGAGTGAAATGGGATGCAGTGAGTGAGTGAAATGGGAAGCAGTGACCAGGGAAATGGAATGCGGTGACTGTGGGGAATAGGGTGCGGTGACTGACGGAAACGGATGCTCTGTCTCAGCTGAATAGTGTTCACTGTCTCCGTTAAATGGGCTGCAGTGACTGAGGGAAAGGACATGCAGTGAATGTGGGAAATTGGATGCAGTGACTGAGGGAAATGGGAGGGAGTGACTGACTGAAATGGGAGGGAGTTACTGACTGAAATGGGAGGGAGTGACTGAGTGAAATGGGAGGCAGTGACTGAGTGAATTGGGATGCTGTGACTGAGGGTAATGTAATGCAGTGACTGAGTGAAATGCGATGCAGTTAATGGCAAAAGGAGATGCAGTGACTGAGTCAAGTGGGAGGCAGTGACTGCGTGAAGTGGGAGGCAGTGACTGCGTGAAGTGGGAGGCAGTGACTGCGTGAAGTGGGATGCAGTGACTGCGTGAAATGGGATGCTGTGACTGATGGAAATGGGATACTGTGACTGATGGAAATGGGATACTGTGACTGAGGGTAATGTGATGCAGTGACTGTGGGTAAGGAGATGCAGTGACTGAGTGAAATGGGAGGCAGTGACTGAGTGAATTGGGATGCTGTGACTGATGGAAATGGGATGCAGTGACTGATGGAAATGGGATGCAGTGACTGAGGGAAATGAGATGCAGTTAATGGCAAAAGGAGATGCAGTGACTGCGTGAAGTGGGAGGCAGTGACTGCGTGAAGTGGGAGGCAGTGACTGCGTGAAGTGGGAGGCAGTGACTGCGTGAAGTGGGACGCAGTGACTGAGTGAAATGGGACGCAGTGACTGAGTGAAATGGGACGCAGTGACTGAGTGAAATGGGAAGCAGTGAGTGAGGGTCATGGGATGCAGTGAGCGAGGGTCATGGGATGCAATGACTGAAGGAAATGGGATGTGGTGACTGAGGGAAATGGAATGCGGTGATTGTGGGGAATAGGGTGCGATGACTGAGGGAAATGGATGCACGATCCCAGTTGAATAGGATTCAATGTTTCCGTTAAATAGGATGTCGTGACTGAGTCAAATGGGATGCTGTGACTCAGTTAAATGGGATGCAGTGACTGAGTGAATATGATCAAGTGGCTGAGTGAAATGGGATGCAGTGACTGAGTGAAATGGGTTGCAGTGGTTGAGTGAAATGGGATGCAGTGGCTGAGTGAAATGGGATGCAGTGGCTGAGTGAAATGGGATGCAGTGGCTGAGTGAAATGGGATGCAGTGGCTGAGGAAAATGAGATGCAGTGACTGAGGGAAAAGAGATGCAGTGACTGAGGGAAAAGAGATGCAGTGACTGAGGGTAATGGGATGCACTGTCTCAGTTCAATGAGATTCACTGTCTCAGTTAAATGGGACGCAGTGACTGAGGGAAATGTGATGCCGTGACTGTGGGGAATAGGGTGCGGTGACTGTTGGAAATGGATTCACTGTCTCACTTGGATAGGATTCACTGTCTCTGTTAAATGGGAGGCAGTGACTGAGTGAAATGGGAGGCAGTGACTGAGTGAAATGGGAGGCAGTGACTGATTGAAATGGGATGCAGTGACTGAGGGAAATGAGATGCAGTGACTGTGGGGACATGGGAAGCAGTGACTGGGATAATGGGATGCAGTGACTGGGGTAATGGGTTGCAGTGGCTGAGTGAAATGGGATGCAGTGGCTGAGTGAAATGGGATGCAGTGGCTGAGTGAAATGGGATGCAGTGGCTGAGTGAAATGTGATGCAGTGGCTGAGTGAATTGGGATGCAGTGACTGAGGGAAAGGAAATGCAGTGAACGTGGGAAATGTGATGCAGTGACTGAGTGAAATGTGATGCAGTGACTGAGTGAAATGTGATGCAGTGACTGAGTGAAATGGGATGCAGTGATGGATGGTAATGGGATGCAGTGACTGAGTGAAATGGGATGCAGTGACTGACTGAAATGGTATGCAGTGAGTGAGTGAAATGGAAAGCAGTGACCGAGGGAAATGGAATGCGGTGACTGTGGGGAATAGTGTGTGGTGACTAACGGAAACGGATGCACTGTCTCAGCTGAATAGTGTTCACTGTCTTCGTTAAATGGGATGCAGTGACTGAGGGAAATGGGATGCAGTGACTGAGGGAAATGGGAGGGAGTGACTGACTGAAATGGGAGGGAGTGACTGACTGAAATGGGAGGGAGTGACTGACTGAAATGGGAGGGAGTGACTGACTGAAATGGGAGGGAGTGACTGAGTGAAATGGGAGGCAGTGACTGAGTGAATTGGGATGCTGTGACTGAGGGTAATGTAATGCAGTGACTGAGTGAAATGCGATGCAGTTAATGGCAAAAGGAGATGCAGTGACTGAGTCAAGTGGGAGGCAGTGACTGCGTGAAGTGGGAGGCAGTGACTGCGTGAAGTGGGATGCAGTGACTGCGTGAAATGGGATGCTGTGACTGATGGAAATGGGATACTGTGACTGATGGAAATGGGATACTGTGACTGATGGAAATGGGATGCAGTGACTGAGGGAAATGAGATGCAGTTAATGGCAAAAGGAGATGCAGTGACTGCGTGAAGTGGGAGGCAGTGACTGCGTGAAGTGGGAGGCAGTGACTGCGTGAAGTGGGAGGCAGTGACTGCGTGAAGTGGGAGGCAGTGACTGCGTGAAGTGGGACACAGTGACTGAGTGAAATGGGACGCAGTGACTGAGTGAAATGGGACGCAGTGACTGAGTGAAATGGGAAGCAGTGAGCGAGGGTCATGGGATGCAATGACTGAAGGAAATGGAATGCGGTGATTGTGGGGAATAGGGTGCGATGACTGAGGGAAATGGATGCACGATCCCAGTTGAATAGGATTCAATGTTTCCGTTAAATAGGATGTCGTGACTGAGTCAAATGGGATGCTGTGACTCAGTTAAATGGGATGCAGTGGCTGAGTGAATATGATCAAGTGGCTGAGTGAAATGGGATGCAGTGACTGAGTGAAATGGGTTGCAGTGGTTGAGTGAAATGGGATGCAGTGGCTGAGTGAAATGGGATGCAGTGGTTGAGTGAAATGGGATGCAGTGGCTGAGTGAAATGGGATGCAGTGGCTGAGTGAAATGGGATGCAGTGGCTGAGGAAAATGAGATGCAGTGACTGAGGGAAAAGAGATGCAGTGACTGAGGGAAAAGAGATGCAGTGACTGAGGGTAATGGGATGCACTGTCTCAGTTCAATGAGATTCACTGTCTCAGTTAAATGGGACGCAGTGACTGAGGGAAATGTGATGCCGTGACTGTGGGGAATAGGGTGCGGTGACTGTTGGAAATGGATTCACTGTCTCACTTGGATAGGATTCACTGTCTCTGTTAAATGGGAGGCAGTGACTGAGTGAAATGGGAGGCAGTGACTGAGTGAAATGGGAGGCAGTGACTGATTGAAATGGGATGCAGTGACTGAGGGAAATGAGATGCAGTGACTGTGGGGACATGGGAAGCAGTGACTGGGATAATGGGATGCAGTGACTGGGGTAATGGGTTGCAGTGGCTGAGTGAAATGGGATGCAGTGGCTGAGTGAAATGGGATGCAGTGGCTGAGTGAAATGGGATGCAGTGGCTGAGTGAAATGTGATGCAGTGGCTGAGTGAATTGGGATGCAGTGACTGAGGGAAAGGAAATGCAGTGAACGTGGGAAATGTGATGCAGTGACTGAGTGACATAGGATGCAGTGACTGACGAAAGGAGATGCAGTGACTATGGGATATGGGATGCAGTGACTGCGTGAAATGGGATGCAGTGACTGACTGAAATGGGAGTGACTGACTGAAATGGGAGGGAGTGACTGAGTGAAATGGGAGGGAGTGACTGAGTGAAATGGGAGGCAGTGACTGAGTGAAATGGGAGGCAGTGACTGAGTGAAGTGGGAGGCAGTGACTGAGGAAATTGCAGGCAGTGACTGAGTGAAATGGGATGCCGTGACTGAGTGAAATGGGATGCAGTGACTGAGGGAATTGGGATGCAGTGGCTGAAGGAAAGGAGACGCAGTGACTTTTGGAAACGGGTTGCAGTGATTGAGTGAAATAGGTAGCAGTGATTGAGTGGAATGGGATGCAGTGGCTGAGTGAAATGGGATGCAGTGACTGAGTGAAATGGGATGCTGTGCCTCAGTGGAATGGGATGCAGTGACTGAGGGAAAGGTGATTCAGTGACTGTGAGAAATGGCAAGCTGTGACTGAGGAAAGGAGATGCAGTGACTGTGGGAAATGGGATGCAATGACGGAGGGAAATGGGACGCAGTGGCTGAGTGAAGTGGGATCCCGTGTCTGTGGGAAACGGGATACGGTGACTGTGGGGAATGTGATGCAGTGACTGAGGGAAATGGGATTCAGTGACTGCGTGAAATGGGATTCAGTGACAGCGTGAAATAGGATGCAGTGACTGATGTAAATGGGATGCAGTGGCTCAGTGAAATGGGATGCCGTGGCTGAGTGAAATGGGATGCCGTGGCTGAGTGAAATGGGAAGCAGTGACCGAGGGAAATGGAATGCGGTGACTGTGGGGAATAGTGTGTGGTGACTAACGGAACCGGATGCACTGTCTCAGCTGAATAGTGTTCACTGTCTTCGTTAAATGGGATGCAGTGACTGAGGGAAATGGGATGCAGTGACTGAGGGAAATGGGAGGGAGTGACTGACTGAAATGGGAGGGAGTGACTGACTGAAATGGGAGGGAGTGACTGACTGAAATGGGAGGCAGTGACTGACTGAAATGGGAGGCAGTGACTGAGTGAATTGGGATGGTGTGACTGAGGGTAATGTAATGCAGTGACTGAGTGAAATGCGATGCAGTTAATGGTAAAAGGAGATGCAGTGACTGAGTCAAGTGCGAGGCAGTGACTGAGTGAAATGGGTGGCAGTGACTGAGTGAAATGGGTGGCAGTGACTGAGTGAAATGGGATGCACCCACTGAGTGAAATGGGATGCTGTGACTGATGGAAATGGGATACTGTGACTGAGGGTAATGTGATGCAGTGACTGAGTGAAATGGGATACTGTGACTGAGGGTAATGTGATGCAGTGACTGAGTGAAATGGGATGCAGTGACTGAGTGAAATGGGAGGCAGTGACTGAGTGAAATGGGAGGCAGTGGCTGAGTGAAATGGGACGCAGTCACTGAGTGAAATGGGATGCCGTGACTGAGTGAAATGGGATGCCGTGACTGAGTGAAATGGGATGCAGTGACTGAGTGAAATGGGATGCAGTGACTGACTGAAATGGGATGCAGTGACTGACTGAAATGGGTGCAGTGAGTGAGTGAAATGGGAAGCAGTGACCAGGGAAATGGAATGCGGTGACTGTGGGGAATAGGGTGCGGTGACTGACGGAAACGGATGCTCTGTCTCAGCTGAATAGTGTTCACTGTCTCCGTTAAATGGGCTGCAGTGACTGAGGGAAAGGACATGCAGTGAATGTGGGAAATTGGTTGCAGTGACTGAGGGAAATGGGAGGGAGTGACTGACTGAAATGGGAGGGAGTGACTGACTGAAATGGGAGGGAGTGACTGAGTGAAATGGGAGGCAGTGACTGAGTGAATTGGGATGCTGTGACTGAGGGTAATGTAATGCAGTGACTGAGTGAAATGCGATGCAGTTAATGGCAAAAGGAGATGCAGTGACTGAGTCAAGTGGGAGGCAGTGACTGTGTGAAGTGGGAGGCAGTGACTGCGTGAAGTGGGAGGCAGTGACTGCGTGAAGTGGGAGGCAGTGACTGCGTGAAGTGGGAGGCAGTGACTGCGTGAAGTGGGAGGCAGTGACTGCGTGAAGTGGGAGGCAGTGACTGCGTGAAGTGGGATGCAGTGACTGCGTGAAATGGGATGCTGTGACTGATGGAAATGGGATACTGTGACTGATGGAAATGGGATACTGTGACTGACGGTAATGTGATGCAGTGACTGTGGGTAAGGGGATGCAGTGACTGAGTGAAATGGGAGGCAGTGACTGAGTGAATTGGGATGCTGTGACTGATGGAAATGGTATGCAGTGACTGATGGAAATGGGATGCAGTGACTGAGGGAAATGAGATGCAGTTAATGGCAAAAGGAGATGCAGTGACTGCGTGAAGTGGGAGGCAGTGACTGCGTGAAGTGGGAGGCAGTGACTGCGTGAAGTGGGAGGCAGTGACTGCGTGAAGTGGGAGGCAGTGACTGCGTGAAGTGGGACGCAGTGACTGAGTGAAGTGGGACGCAGTGACTGAGTGAAATGGGACGCAGTGACTGAGTGAAATGGGAAGCAGTGAGTGAGGGTCATGGGATGCAGTGAGCGAGGGTCATGGGATGCAATGACTGAAGGAAATGGGATGTGGTGACTGAGGGAAATGGAATGCGGTGATTGTGGGGAATAGGGTGCGATGACTGAGGGAAATGGATGCACGATCCCAGTTGAATAGGATTCAATGTTTCCGTTAAATAGGATGTCGTGACTGAGTCAAATGGGATGCTGTGACTCAGTTAAATGGGATGCAGTGACTGAGTGAATATGATCAAGTGGCTGAGTGAAATGGGATGCAGTGACTGAGTGAAATGGGTTGCAGTGGTTGAGTGAAATGGGATGCAGTGGCTGAGTGAAATGGGATGCAGTGGCTGAGTGAAATGGGATGCAGTGGCTGAGGAAAATGAGATGCAGTGACTGAGGGAAAAGAGATGCAGTGACTGAGGGAAAAGAGATGCAGTGACTGAGGGTAATGGGATGCACTGTCTCAGTTCAATGAGATTCACTGTCTCAGTTAAATGGGACGCAGTGACTGAGGGAAATGTGATGCCGTGACTGTGGGGAATAGGGTGCGGTGACTGTTGGAAATGGATTCACTGTCTCACTTGGATAGGATTCACTGTCTCTGTTAAATGGGAAACAGTGACTGAGTGAAATGGGAGGCAGTGACTGAGTGAAATGGGAGGCAGTGACTGATTGAAATGGGATGCAGTGACTGAGGGAAATGAGATGCAGTGACTGTGGGGACATGGGATGCAGTGACTGGGATAATGGGATGCAGTGACTGGGGTAATGGGTTGCAGTGGCTGAGTGAAATGGGATGCAGTGGCTGAGTGAAATGTGATGCAGTGGCTGAGTAAAATGGGATGCAGTGGCTGAGTGAATTGGGATGCAGTGACTGAGGGAAAGGAAATGCAGTGAACGTGGGAAATGTGATGCAGTGACTGAGTGACATAGGATGCAGTGACTGACGAAAGGAGATGCAGTGACTATGGGATATGGGATGCAGTGACTGCGTGAAATGGGATGCAGTGACTGACTGAAATGGGAGTGACTGACTGAAATGGGAGGGAGTGACTGAGTGAAATGGGAGGGAGTGACTGAGTGAAATGGGAGGCAGTGACTGAGTGAAGTGGGAGGCAGTGACTGAGGAAATTGCAGGCAGTGACTGAGTGAAATGGGATGCCGTGACTGAGTGAAATGGGACGCAGTGACTGAGGGTAATGGGACGCACTGACGGAGTGAAATGGGACGCAGTGACGGAGGGAAATGGGATGCAGTGACTGAGGGAAATGCGATACAGTGCCTGAGCGAAATGCGATGCGGTGAGTGAGGGAAAGGAGATGCAGTGAATGTGGGAAAGGAGATGCAGTGAATGTGGAAAATGGGAGGCAGTGACTGAGGAAATGGGTTGCAGTACCTGACGGAAATTGAATGCAGCGTCAGTGAGAAACGGGATACAGTGACTGAGGGAAATGGGACGCAGTGACTGAGTGAAATGGGACGCAGTGACTGAGTGAAATAGGATGCAGTGACTGAGTGTAATGTGATGCCGTGACTGTGGGGAATAGGGTGCGGTGACTGATGGAAATGGATTCACTGTCGCAGTTGAATAGGATTCACTGTCTCCATGAAATGGGATGCAGTGACTGAGGGAAATGGGAAGCAGTGACTGAGAGAAAAGGGATGCAGTGACTGAGTGAAATGGGATGCAGTGACTGAGTGAAATGGGATGCAGTGACTGAGTGAAATGAGATGCAGTGACTGAGTGTAATGGGATGCAGTGATTGACTTAATTGGGATGCAGTGACTGTGGGGAATAGGGTGTGGTGACTGATGGAAGTGGATTCCCTGCCTGACTTGGACAGGTGTCACTGTCTCCTGCTCCGAGGGACTGGCCCCCGCAGCCCTGACCCGCTCCCAGGGACTGGCCCCCGCAGCCCTGACCCGCTCACAGGGACTGGCCCCCGCAGCCCTGACCCGCTCAGAGGGCCTGGCCCCCGCCGCCCTGACCCGCTCAGAGGGACTGGCCCCCGCAGCCCTGACCCGCTCAGAGGGACTGGCCCCCGCAGCCAGATCCGCTCAGAGGGACCAGCCCCCGCAGCCCTGACCCGCTCACTGCGACTTGCCCCCTGCAGTCCTGACCCGCTCACTGCAACTTGCCCCCCGCAGACCTGACCCGCTGACAGGGACTTCCCCCTTGCAGTCCTGTCCCGCTGACAGGGACTTGCCCCCGCAGACCTGACCCGCTCACTGCAACACTGCCCCCCGCAGCCCTGACCCGCTCACGCGGACTGGCCGCCCGCAGCCCTGACCGGCTCACTGCGACTTGCCCCCCGCAGCCCTGACCCACTCACTGCGACTTGCCCCCCGCAGCCCTGACCCGCTCACTGCGACTTGCCCCCCGCAGTCCTGACCCGCTGACAGGGACTTGCCCCCCGCAGTCCTGTCCCACTCACTGTCACTTGCCCCCCGCAGCCCTGACCCGCTCACAGGGACTGGCCCCCCGCAGCCCTGACCCGCTCACAGGTACTGGTCCCCGCAGCCCAGACCCGCTCACAGGGACTGGCCCCCAGCAGCCCTGACCCACTCTCTGTGACTTGCCCCCCGCAGTCCTGACCTGCTCACTGCAACTTGCCCCCCACAGCCCTGACCCGCTCACTGCGACTTGCCCCCCACAGTCCTGACCCGCTCACAGGGACTGGCCCCCCACAGCCCTGACCCGCTCACAGGGACTGGCCCCCGCAGCCCAGACCCGCTCACAGGGACTGGCCCCCCGCAGCCCTGACCCGCTCACTGCGACTTGTCCGCCGCAGACCTGACCCGCTCACTGCGACTTGCCCCCCGCAGTCCTGTCCCGCTGACAGGGACTTGCCGCCCGCAGCCCTGACCCGCTCACTGCGACTGGCCGCCCGCAGCCCTGACCCGCTCACTGCGACTTTCCCCCCGCAGTCGTGTCCCGCTGATAGGGACTTGCCCCCCCGCAGTCCTGTCCTGCTGACAGGGACATGCCCCCGCAGGTCTGACCCGCGCAGAGGGACTGGCCGCCGCAACCCTGACCCGCTGAGATGGACTGGCCCCCGCAGCCCTGACCCGCTCAGAGGGATTGGCCCCCGCAGCCCTGACCCGCTCAGAGGGACTGTCCCCCGCAGCCCTGACCCGCTCAGAGGGACTGTCCCCCACTTGCCCCCCGCAGCTCTGACCCGCTCAGTGCGACACTGCCCCCCCGCAGCCGTGACCCGCTCCCTGCAACTTGCCCCCCACAGCCCTGACCTGCTCACTGCGACTTGCCCCCCGCAGTCGTGTCCCACTGACTGGGACTTGCCCCCCGCAGCCCTGTCCCGCTGACAGGGACTGGCCCCCGCAGCCCTGACCCGCTCACTGCGACACTGCCCCCCGCAGCCCTGACCCGCTCACGGGGACTGGCCCCCCGCCGCCCTGACCCCCCTCACTGCGCCCCGCAGCCCTGACCCGCTCAGTGGGACTGTCCCCCACAGCCCTGACCCGCTCAGAGGGCGTGGCCCCCGCAGCCCTGACCCGCTCAGAGGACTTGGCCCCCGCAGTCCTGACCCGCTCAGAGTGACTGGCCCCCGCAGCCCTGACCCGCTCAGAGGGACTGGACCCCGCAGCCCTGACCCGCTCGGAGGTCTTGGCCCCCGCAGCCCTGACCCGCTCAGAGGGACTGGCCCCCGCAGCCCTGACCTGCTCACAGGGACTCTCCGCTGCAGCCCTTACTCGCTCACAGGGACTGGCCCCCCGCAGCCCTGACCCGCTCACTGCGATTGGCCCCCCGCAGCCCTGACCTGCTCACTGCGACTTGTCCCCCGCAGCCCTGACCTGCTCACTTCGACTTGCCCCCCGCAGTCCTCACCCGCTGACAGGGACCTGCCCCTTGCAGTCCTGTCCCGCTGACAGGGACTTGCCCCCGCTGCCCTGACCCGCTCACTGCGACTTGCCCCCCGCAGCCCTGACCCGCTCACAGGTACTGGCCGCCGCAGCCCTGACTCGCTCACAGGGACTCGCCCCCCGCAGCCGTGACCCACTCACTTCGACTTGCCCCCCGCAGCCCTGACCCGCTCACAGGGACTGGTCTGCTGCAGCCCTGACTCGCTCACAGGGACTGGCCCCCCGGCAGTCCTGTCCCGCTGACAGGGACATGCCCCCGCAGCCCTGACCCACTCACAGGGACTGGCCCCCGCATCCCTTACCTGCTCAGAGGGACTGGCCCCCCCGCAGCTCTGACCTGCTCAGTGCGACTTGCCCCTGCAGCCCAGACCCGCTCACTGCGACTTGCCCCCCGCAGCCCTGACCCACTCACTGCAACTTTCCCCCCGCAGCCCTGACCCGCTCACAGGGACTGGCCCCCGCAGACCTGACCCGCTCACTGCGACTTGCCCCCCGCAGACCTGACCCAATTCACTGCGACTTGCCTCCCGCAGACCTGACCTGCTCACTGCGACTTGCCCCCCGCAGCCCTGATCCGCTCACAGCGACTGGCCCCCGCAGCCCTGACCCGCTCACTGCGACTTGCACCCCGCAGCCCTGTCCCGCTGACAGGGACTTGCCCCCGCAGCCCTGACCCGCTCACTGCGACTGGCCCCCCCCGTAGCCCTGACCCGCTCACTGCGACTTGCACCCCGCAGCCCTGACCCGCTCATGGGGAATTGCCCCCGCAGTCCTGTCCCGCTCACATTGACTTGCCCCCGCAGCCCTGACCCGCTCACTGCGACTGGCCCCCGCAGCCCTGACCCGCTCACTGTGACAATGCCCTCCCGCAGCCCTGATCTGCTCACTGCGACTTGACCCCCGCAGTCCTGTCCCGCTGACAGGGACTTGCCCCCGCAGCCCTGACCCGCTCACTGCGACTTTCCCCCGCAGCCCTGACCCGCTCACAGGAACTGTCCTCCGCAGCCCTGACCCATTCACTGCGACTTGCCCCCCGCAGCCCTGACCCCCTCAGAGTGACTGTCCCCTGCAGCCCCGACCCGCTCACTGCAACTTGCCCCCCGCAGCTGTGACCCACTAACAGGGACTGGCCCCTGCAGCCCTGACCCGCTCACAGGGACTGGCCCGCCGCACCCCTGACCCGCTCACAGGGACGAGCCCCCGCAGACCTGACCCGCTCACTGCGACTTGCCCCCCGCATACCTGACCCATTTCACTGCGACTTGCCGCCCGCAGCCCTGACCCGCTCACTGCGACTTGCCCCCAGCAGCCCTGATCCGCTCACAGCGACTGGCCCCCGCAGCCCTGACCCGCTCACTGCGACTTGCACCCCGCAGCCCTGTCCCGCTGACAGGGACTTGCCCCCGCAGCCCTGACCCGCTCACTGCGACTGGCCCCCCCCGTAGCCCTGACCCGCTCACTGCGACTTGCACCCCGCAGCCCTGACCCGCTCATGGGGAATTGCCCCCGCAGTCCTGTCCCGCTCACATTGACTTGCCCCCGCAGCCCTGACCCGCTCACTGCGACTGGCCCCCGCAGCCCTGACCCGCTCACTGTGACAATGCCCTCCCGCAGCCCTGATCTGCTCACTGCGACTTGACCCCCGCAGTCCTGTCCCGCTGACAGGGACTTGCCCCCGCAGCCCTGACCCGCTCACTGCGACTTTCCCCCGCAGCCCTGACCCGCTCACAGGAACTGTCCTCCGCAGCCCTGACCCATTCACTGCGACTTGCCCCCCGCAGCCCTGACCCCCTCAGAGTGACTGTCCCCTGCAGCCCCGACCCGCTCACTGCAACTTGCCCCCCGCAGCTGTGACCCACTAACAGGGACTGGCCCCTGCAGCCCTGACCCGCTCACAGGGACTGGCCCGCCGCACCCCTGACCCGCTCACAGGGACGAGCCCCCGCAGACCTGACCCGCTCACTGCGACTTGCCCCCCGCATACCTGACCCATTTCACTGCGACTTGCCGCCCGCAGCCCTGACCCGCTCACTGCGACTTGCCCCCAGCAGCCATGACCCGCTCACTGCGACAATGCCCCCCGCAGCCCTGACCCGCTCACTGCGACTGGCCCCCCGCAGACCTGACCCGCTCACTGCGACTGGCCCCCCGCAGACCTGACCGCTCACTGCGACTGGTCCCCCGCAGCACTGACCCGCTCACTGCGACCTGGCCCCCGCAGCCCTGACCCACTCACTGCGACTTTCTCCCCGCAGCTCTGACCCACTCACCGGGTCTGGTCACCGCACCCTGACCCGCTCACAGGTTCTGGCCTCCGCAGCCCTGGCCCGCTCACTGTGACACTGCCCCCCGCAGCCCTGACCCGCTCACTGCGACCTTCCACCCGCATCCCTGACCCGCTCAGGGGGACCGGCCCCCCGCAGCGCTGACCCGCTTACGGGGACCGGTCCCCCAAGCCCTGACCCGCTCACTGCGACTTGCCCCCCGCAGCCCTAACCCGGTGAAAGGGACTGGCCCCCGCAGCTCTGACCAGCTCACAGGGACTGGCCCCCACAGCCCTGACCCGCCTACTGCGACTGGCCCCCCGCAGCCCTGACCCGCTCACGGGGCCTTGCCCCCCGCTGCCCTGACCCGCTCACTGCGACACTGCCACTCGCAGCCCTGACCTGCTCACTGCGACTTGCCCCCCGCAGCCCTGACCCGCTGACAGGGACTTGCCCCTGCAGCCCTGACCGCATCACTGCGACACTGCCCCCCGCAGCCCTAACCCGGTGAAAGGGACTGGCCCCCGCAGCTCTGACCAGCTCACAGGGACTGGCCCCCACAGCCCTGACCCGCCTACTGGGACTGGCCCCCCCGCAGCCCTGACCAGCTCACTACGACACTGCCCCCTGCAGCCCTGACCCGCTCACTGCGACTTGCCCCCCGCTGTCCTGTCCCGCTGACAGGGACTTGGCACCGCAGCCCTGACCCGCTCACTGCGACTTGCACCCCGCAGCCCTGACCCGCTGACGGGGACTTGCCGCCCGCAGTCCTGACCCGCTGACGGGGACTTGCCGCCCGCAGTCCTGTCCCACTGACAGGGACTTGCCCCTGCAGCCCTGACCCGCTCACTGCGACACTGCACCCCGCAGCCCTGACCCCCTCACTGCGACTTGCCCCCCGCAGTCCTGTCCCACTGACAGGGACTTGCCCCTGCAGCCCTGACCCGCTCACTGCGACACTGCACCCCGCAGCCCTGACCCCCTCACTACGACTTGCCCCCCGCAGTCCTGTCCCACTGACAGGGACTTGCCCCTGCTGCCCTGTCCTGCTCACTGCGACTTTCCCCCCGCAGCCCTGACCCGCTCACTGCGACTTTCACCCCGCAGCCCTGACCCGCTGACTGCGACTTGCACCCCGCAGCCCTGACCCGCTCACAGGAACTGGCCCGCCGCAGCCCTGACCCGCTCACAGGGACTCTCAGCCGCAGCCCTGACTCGCTCACAGGGACTGGCCCCCGCAGCCCTGAACCGCTCACTGCGACCTGCCCCGCTGCAGTCCTGTCCCGCTGACGGGGACCTGCCCCCCTGCAGTCCTGTCCCGCTGACAGGGACATGCCCTCGAAGCCCTGACCCGCTCACCGGGACTGGCCCCCGCATCCCTGACCTGCTCTCAGGGACTGGCCCCCGCAGCCGTGACCTGCTCACAGGGACTGGCCCCCGCATCCCTGACCTGCTCTCAGGGACTGGCCCCCGCAGCCGTGACCTGCTCACAGGGACTGGCCCCCGCAGCCCTGACCCGCTCACTGCGACTTGCACCCTGCAGCCCTGACCCGCTCATGGGGAATTGCCCCCGCAGTCCTGTCGCGCTCACATTGACTTGCCCCCGCAGCCCTGACCCGCTCACTGCGACTGGCCCCCGCAGCCCTGACCCGCTCACTGCGACTGGCCCCGCAGCCCTGACCCGCTCACTGCGACTTGACCCCCGCAGTCCTGTCCCGCTGACTGGGACTTGCCCCCGCAGCCCTGACCCGCTCTCTGCGACCGGCCCCCCGCAGCCCTGACCCGCTCACTGCGACCTGCCCCCCGCAGCCCTGAACCGCTCACTGCGACCTGCCCCCGCAGCCCAGACCCGCTCACGGGGACTGGCCCCCCGCAGCCCTGACCAGCTCACTGCGACACTGCCCCCCGCAACCCTGACCCGCTCACAGGAACTGTCCTCCGCAGCCCTGACCCGCTCACAGGAACTGGCCCCCCCGCAGTCCTGACCCACTCAGTGCGACTTTGCCCCCGCAGTCCTGACCCCCTCAGAGGGACTGGCCCCCACAGCCCTGACCCGCTCACTGCAACATACCCCCCGCAGCCCTGACCCGCTCACAGGGATTGGCCCGCCGCAACCATGACACGCTCACAGGGACTGGCCCCCGCAGACCTGACCCGCTTACGGGGACCGGCCCCCCAAGCCCTGACCCGCTCACTGCGACTTGCCCCCCACAGCCCTGACCCGCTCACAGTGACTTGCCCCCCGCAGCCCTGACCCGCTCACAGGGACTGGCCCCCACAGCCCTGACCCGCCTACTGCGACTGGCCCTCCGCAGCCCTGACTCACTCACTGCGATTGCCCCCCAGAGCCCTGACCAGCTCACTACGACACTGCCCCCCGCAGCCCTGACCCGCTCACTGCGACTTGCCCCCCGCAGACCTGTCCCGCTGACAGGGACATGCCCCCGCAGCCCTGACCCGCTCAGAGGGCCTGCCCCCGCAGCCCTGACCCGCTCGCAGGGATTGGCCCCGCGCAGCCCTGACCCGGTGACAGGGACTGGCCCCCACAGCCCTGACCCGCTCACTGCGGCTTGCCCCCCGCAGTCCTGTCCCGCTGACAGGGACTTGCCCCCGCAGCCCTGACCTGCTCACTGCGTCTTGCCCCCTGCAGCCCTGACCTGCTCACAGTGACTTGCCCCCCGCAGACCTGACCCGCTCACTGCAACTTGCCCCCCGCAGTCCTGTCCCGCTGACAGGGACCTGCCCCCTGCAGTCCTGTCCCGCTGACAGGGACTTGCCCTCGCAGCCCTGACCCGCTCCCAGGGACTTGCCCCCGCAGCCCTGACCCACTCACAGGGACTGGCCCCCGCAGCCCTGACCCGCTCACAGGGACTGGCCCCCACAGCCCTGACACGCTCGCAGGGATTGGCCCCCCGCAGCCCTGACCCGGTGACAGGGACTGGCCCCCACAGCCCTGACCCGCTCACTGCGGCTTGCCCCCCGCAGTCCTGTCCCGCTGACAGGGACTTGCCCCCGCAGCCCTGACCTGCTCACTGCGTCTTGCCCCCTGCAGCCCTGACCCGCTCACAGTGACTTGCCCCCCGCAGACCTGACCCGCTCACTGCAACTTGCCCCCCGCAGTCCTGTCCCGCTGACAGGGACCTGCCCCTCGCAGCCCTGACCCGCTCACAGGGACTTGCCCCCGCAGCCCTGACCCACTCACAGGGACTGGCCCCCGCAGCCCTGACCCGCTCACAGGGACTTGCCCTCGCAGCCCTGACCCGCTCACAGGGACTTGCCCCCGCAGCCCTGACCCACTCACAGGGACTGGCCCCCGCAGCCCTGACCCGCTCACAGGGACTGGCCCCCGCAGCCCTGACACGCTCACAGGGGCTCGCCTCCACAGCCCTGACCCGCTCACAGGGGCTGGCCCCCTGCAGTCCTGACCCGCTCACAGGGACTGGACCCGCAGCCCCGGCCCGCTCACAGGCACTGGCCCCCACTGCCCCGACCCGCTCACAGGCACTGGCCCCCGCAGCCCTGACCCGCTCACAGGGACTGGCCCCCCGCGGCCATGACCCGCTCACAGGGACTGGCCCCCGCAGCCCTATTCTGCTCACAGCGATTTGCCCCCTGCAGTCCTTTCGCGCTCACAGGGCCTGGCCCTCGCAGCCCTGACCCGCTCACAGCGATTTTCCCCCGCAGCCCTGACCCGCTCACACGGACTGGCCCCCGCAGCCCTGACCCGCTCACAGGGATAGGGCCCTGCAGCCCTGACCCGCTCACGGCGATTTGCCCCCTGCAGTCCTGTCCCGCTGACAGGGACTGTCCCCCTGCAGTCCTGACCCGCTCACAGGGACTGGCCCCCACTGCCCTGATCCGCTCACAGCGATTTACCCCGCAGTCCTGTCCCGCTGACAGGGACTTGCCCTCGCAGCCCTGACCCGCTCCCAGGGACTTTCCCCCGCAGCCCTGACCCGCTCACACGGTCTGGCCCCAGCAGCCCTCTCCCGCTCACAGGGACTGGCCCCGCAGCCCTGCCCCGCTCACAGCGGCTGGCCCTCGCAGCCATGACCCGCTCACAGCGATTTGCCCCCGCAGCCCTGACCCGCTCACAGGGCCTGGCCCCCGCAGCCCTGACCCGCTCACACGGTCTGGCCCCAGCAGCCCTCTCCCGCTCACAGGGACTGGCCCCGCAGCCCTGCCCCGCTCACAGCGGCTGGCCCCCGCAGCCCTGACCCGCTCACAGGGCCTGGCCTCCGCAGCCCTGACCCGCTCACACGGACTGGCCCCAGCAGCCCTCTCCCGCTCACAGGGATTGGGCCCTGCAGCCCTGACCCGCTCACAGCGATTTGCCCCCTGCAGTCCTGTCCCGCTGACAGGGGCTGTCCCCCTGCAGTCCTGACCCACTCACAGGTACTGGTCCCCGCAGCCCTGACACGCTCACAGGGGGTCGCCCCCACAGCCCTGACCCGCTCACAGGGGCTGGCCCCCTGCAGTCCTGACCCGCTCACAGGGACTGGACCCGCAGCCCCGACCCGCTCACAGGCACTGGCCCCCACAGCCCCGACCCACTCACAGGCACTGGCCCCCGCAGCCCTGACCCGCTCACATGGACTGGCCCCCGCAGCCCTATTCCGCTCACTGCGATTTGCCCCCTGCAGTCCTTTCGCGCTCACAGGGACTGGTCCCCGCAGCCCTGATCCGCTCACAGGGACTCGCCCCCACATCCCTGACCCGCTCACAGGGGCTGGCCCCCTGCAGCCCTGACCCGCTCAGAGGAACTGGACCCGCAGCCCCGACCCGCTCACAGGCACTGGCCCCCGCAGCCATGACCTGCTCACAGGCACTGTCCCCCGCAGCCCTCTCCCGGTCACAGCGATTTTCCCCCGCACCCCTGACCCCCTCACAGTTACTGGCCCTCGCAGCCCTGGCCCGCTCACAGGGACTGGCCTCCGCAGCCCTCTCCCGCTCACAGGGACTGGCCCCCTGCAGTCCGACCCGCTCACATGAACTGGCCCCCGCAGCCCTGACCCGCACACAGGGACTGGGTCCTGCAGCCCTGACCCGCTCACAGCGATTTGCCCCCTGCAGTCCTGTCCCGCTGACAGGGACAGTCCCCCTGCAGTCCTGACCCGCTCACAGGGGCTGGCCCCCGCAGCCCTGACCCGCTCAAAGGGACTGACCCCGCAGCCCTGACCCGCGCACGGGACTTGCCCCCCGCAGCCCTGTTCCGCTCACAGCGATTTGCCCACTGCAGTCCTTTCGCGCTCACAGGGACTGGCCCACGCAGCCCAGACCCGCTCACAGCAACTTGCCCCCCGCAGCCCTGTCCCGCTGACAGCGACTTGCCGCTGCAGCCCTGATCCGCTCACAGGGACTGGCCCCCGCATTCCTGTCGCTCTCACAGCGGCTGGCTCCCGCAGGCCTGACCGGCTCACAGCGATTTGCCCCCTGCAGTCCTGTCGCGCTCTCAGGGACTGGCCGCTGTAGCCCTGTCCAGCTGACAGCAACTGGCCCCCTCAGCCCTGTCCCGCTGACAGGGACTGGCTCCCGCAACCCTGTCCTGCTGACAGTGACTGGCCCCTGCAGCCCTGTCCCGCTGACAGGGAATGGCCCCCGCAGCCCTGTCCCGCTGACAGGGAATGGCCCCCGCAGCCCTGACCCGCTCACAGCGAATGGCCCCCGCAGCCCTGACCCGCTCACAGCGACTTGCCCCCCGCAGCTCTGACCCGCTCACAGCGACTTGCCCCCGCAGCCCTGACCCGCTCACAGGGACTGGCCCCCGCTGCCCTGACCCGCTCACAAGCACTGGCCCCCGCAGCCCTGACCCGCTCACAGGGACCGGCCCCCGCAGCCCTGACCCGCTCACAGGGACTGGACCCGCAGCCCTGACCCGCTCACAGGGACTGGCCCCCGCAGCCCTGACCCGCTCACAGGGACTGGCCCCCGCACCCCTGACCCCCTCACAGTTACTGGCCCCCTGCAGTCAGACCCGCTCACATGAACTGTCCCCCGCAGTCCTTTCCCGCTCACAGTGACTTGGCCCCGCTGCCCTGACCCTCTCACAGGGACTGGCCCCCGCTGCCCTGACCCTCTCACAGGGACTGGCCCCCGCAGCCCTGACCCGCTCACAGGCTCTGGCTCCCGCAGCCCTGATCCGCTCACAGCGATTTACCCCGCAGTCCTGTCCCGCTGACAGGGACTTGCCCTCGCAGCCCTGACCCGCTCCCAGGGACTTTCCCCCGCAGCCCTGACCCGCTCACAGGGATTGGCCCCCGCAGTCCTGACCCGCTCGCAGGGACTGGTCCCCTGCAGTCCTGTCCCGCTGACAGGGACTTCCCCCCGCAGCCCTGACCCGCTCACAGGGACTGGCTGCCGCAGCCCTGACCCGCTCACAGGGACTGGCCCACGCAGCCCAGACCCGCTCACAGCGACTTGCCCCCTGCAGCCCTGACCCGCTCACAGTGATTTGCCCCCTGCAGTCCATTCCCGCTGACAGGGACTGGCCCCCGCAGTCCTTTCCCGCTCACAGTGACTTGGCCCCGCTGCCCTGACCCTCTCACAGGGACTGGCCCCCGCTGCCCTGACCCTCTCACAGGGACTGGCCCCCGCAGCCCTGACCCGCTCACAGGCTCTGGCTCCCGCAGCCCTGATCCGCTCACAGCGATTTACCCCGCAGTCCTGTCCCGCTGACAGGGACTTGCCCTCGCAGCCCTGACCCGCTGCCAGGGACTTTCCCCCGCAGCCCTGACCCGCTCACAGGGATTGGCCCCCGCAGTCCTGACCCGCTCGCAGGGACTGGTCCCCTGCAGTCCTGTCCCGCTGACAGGGACTTCCCCCCACAGCCCTGACCCGCTCACAGGGACTGGCTGCCGCAGCCCTGACCCGCTCACAGGGACTGGCCCACGCAGCCCAGACCCGCTCACAGCGACTTGCCCCCTGCAGCCCTGACCCGCTCACAGTGATTTGCCCCCTGCAGTCCATTCCCGCTGACAGGGACTGGCCCCCGCAGCCCTGTCCCGCTGACAGTGACTGGCCCCCGCAGCCCTGTCCCGCTGACAGGGAATGGCCCCCGCAGCCCTGATCCGCTCACAGCGATTTACCCCGCAGTCCTGTCCCGCTGACAGGGACTTGCCCTCGCAGCCCTGACCCGCTCCCAGGGACTTTCCCCTGCAGCCCTGACCCGCTCACAGGGATTGGCCCCCGCAGCCCTGACCCGCTCACAGGGACTGGCCCCCGCAGCCCTCTCCCGCTCACAGGGATTGGCCCCCGCAGCCCTGACCCGCTCACAAGCACTGGCCCCCGCAGCCCTGACCCGCTCACAAGCACTGGCCCCCGCAGCCCTGACCCGCTCACAAGCACTGGCCCCCGCAGCCCTGACCCGCTCACATGCACTGGACCCTGCAGCCCTGACCTGCTCACAGGGACTGGCCCCCGCAGCTCTGACCCGCTCACAGGGACTGGCCCCCTGCAGTCCGACCCGCTCACATGAACTGGCCCCCGCAGCCCTGACCCGCACACAGGGACTGGGTCCTGCAGCCCTGACCCGCTCACAGCGATTTGCCCCCTGCAGTCCTGTCCCGCTGACAGGGACAGTCCCCCTGCAGTCCTGACCCGCTCACAGGGACTGGCCCCCACAGCCCTGATCCGCTCCCAGTGACTGGCCCCCGCAGTCCTGACCCGCTCTCAGGGACTGGCCCCCACAGCCCTGATCCGCTCACAGCGATTTACCCCGCAGTCCTGTCCCGCTGACAGGGACTTGCCCTCGCAGCCCTGACCCGCTCACAGGGGCTCGCCCCCACATCCCTGACCCGCTCACAGGGGCTGGCCCCCTGCAGCCCTGACCCGCTCACAAGCACTGGCCCCCGCAGCCCCGACCCTCTCACAGGCACTGGCCCCCGCAGCCATTACCTGCTCACAGGGACTGTCCCCTGCAGCCCTCTCCCGGTCACAGCGATTTTCCCCCGCACCCCTGACCCCCTCACAGTTACTGGCCCCCGCAGCCCTGACCCGCTAACAGGGATTTGCCCCCTGCAGTCCTGTCCCGCTGACAGGGACTGGCCCCCTCAGCCCTGACCTCCTCACAGGGACTGGCCCCCGCAGCCCTGACCCGCTCACAGCGACTGGCCCCTGCAGCCCTGACCCGCTCACAGCGACTGGCCCCTGCATTCCTGTCACTCTCACAGCGGCTGGCCCCCACAGCCCTGACCCGCTGACAGGGACTGCCCCCCCGCAGCCCTGACCCGCTCACAAGCACTGGCCCCCGCAGTCCTGACCCGCTCACAAGCACTGGCCCCCGCAGCCCTGACCCGCTCACAAGCACTGGCCCCCGCAGCCCTGACCCGCTCACATGCACTGGACCCTGCAGCCCTGACCTGCTCACAGGGACTGGCCCCCGCAGCTCTGACCCGCTCACATGAACTGGCCCCCGCAGCCCTGACCCGCACACAGGGACTGGGTCCTGCAGCCCTGACCCGCTCACAGCGATTTGCCCCCTGCAGTCCTGTCCCGCTGACAGGGACAGTCCCCCTGCAGTCCTGACCCGCTCACAGGGACTGGCCCCCACAGCCCTGATCCGCTCCCAGTGACTGGCCCCCGCAGTCCTGACCCGCTCACAGGGACTGGCCCCCACAGCCCTGACCCGCTCACAGCGACTGGCCCCTGCATTCCTGTCACTCTCACAGCGGCTGGCCCCCACAGCCCTGACCCGCTCACAGGGACTGCCCCCCCGCAGCCCTGACCCGCTCACAGGGACTGGCCCCCGCAGCCCTGTCCCGCTCACAGGGATTGGCCTCCGTAGCCCTGTCCACTCTCAGCGGCTGGCCCCCGCAGCCCCGACCCGCTCACAGCGATTTGCCCCCTGCAGTCCTGACCCGCTCAGAGGGACTGGCCCCCGATCCCTGACCCGCTCACAGCGATTTGCCCCCTGCAGTCCTGTCGCGCTCAGTGGTACTGGCCCCCGCAGCCCTCTCCCGCTGACAGGGACTGACCCCCGCAGCCCTCTCCCGCTGACAGGGACTGGCCCCCGCAGACCTGTCCCGCTGACAGGGACTGGCCCCCGCAGCCCTGACCCGCTCACAGGGGTTCGCCCCACAGCCCTGACCCGCTCGCAGTGATTTTCCCCCTGCAGTCCTTTCGCGCTCACAGGGTCTCGCCCCCGCTGCCCTGACCCTCTCACAGGGTCTGGCCCCCGCAGCCCTGACCCGCTCACAGGGACTGGCCCCCACTGCCCTGACCCGCTCACAGGGGCTCGCCCCCACATCCCTGACCCGCTCACAGGGGCAGCCCCCCTGCAGCCCTGACCCGCTCACAGGGACTGGACCCGCAGCCCTGACCCGCTCACAAGCACTGGCCCATCGCAGCCCTGACCCGCTCACAGGCACTGGCCCCCGCAGCCCTGACCCGCTCACAGGGACTGTCCCCCGCAGGCCTCTCCCGGTCACAGCGATTTTCTCTCGCACCCCTGACCCCCTCACAGTTACTGGCCCCCGCAGCCCTGACCCACTCACAGGGACTGGCCCCCTGCAGTCAGACCCGCTCACATAAACTGGCCCCCGCAGCCCTGTCCCGCTCGCAGTGATTTGCCCCCTGCAATCCTTTCGCGCTCACAGGGACTGGCCCCCCGCAGCCCTGACCCGCTCACAGGCTCTGGCCCCCGCAGCCCTGACCCGCACACAGGGACTGGGTCCTGCAGCCCTGACCCGCTCACAGCGATTTGCCCCCTGCAGTCCTGTCCCGCTGACAGGGACAGTCCCCCTGCAGTCCTGACCCGCTCACAGGGACTGGCCCCCACAGCCCTGATCCGCTCACAGCGATTTACCCCGCAGTCCTGTCCCGCTGACAGGGACTTGCCCTCGCAGCCCTGACCCGCTCACAGGGGCTCGCCCCCACATCCCTGACCCGCTCACAGGGGCTGGCCCCCTGCAGCCCTGACCCGCTCAGACGGTCTGGACCCGCAGCCCTGACCCGCTCACAAGCACTGGCCCCCGCAGCCCCGACCCTCTCACAGGCACTGGCCCCCGCAGCCATTACCTGCTCACAGGGACTGTCCCCTGCAGCCCTCTCGGTCACAGCGATTTTCCCCCGCACCCCTGACCCCCTCACAGTTACTGGCCCCCGCAGCCCTGACCCGCTCACAGGCTCTGGCCCCCGCAGTCCTGACCCGCTCGCAGGGACTGGCCCCCACAGCCCTGACCCGCTCACAGGGACTGCCCCCCCGCAGCCCTGACCCGCGCTCACAGGGACTGGCCCCCGCAGCCCTGTCCCGCTCACAGGGATTGGCCTCCGTAGCCCTGTCCACTCACAGCGGCTGGCCCCCGATCCCTGACCCACTCACAGCGATTTGCCCCCTGCAGTCCTGTCGCGCTCAGTGGTACTGGCCCCCGCAGCCCTCTCCCGCTGACAGGGACTGACCCCCGCAGCCCTCTCCCGCTGACAGGGACTGGCCCCCGCAGACCTGTCCCGCTGACAGGGACTTGCCCCCGCAGCCCTGACCTGCTCACAGCGACTTGCCCCTCCTTCCTGATCTGCTCACAGGCACTTGTTCCCTTCGTCGTAACCCGCTCACAACGACTTGCCCCCTCTGTCCTGACCCGCTCACAGCGTCTTGCCTCCCATCCCTCTTAGACAGGTCACCCCTTGCTCAGAAACGGTCCCAATTATCCATGAACCGGAAACCCTGCCCCCTGTGCCAGCTCCTTAACCATGCATTCATCTCACCTATCTTTCTATGACTTAGCTCACTAAGATGTGGCACTCATGGCAACCCATAAATTATTACCCTCTGGGTCCTGCCTTTCAGCCTCTTTGCTAACTCCTTGCACATAGTCCGCAGGATGTCATCCCTCTTTCGGCCTATGTCATTGGTACCAACGTGCCCCGTGGCCTCTGGCTGCTCACCCTCCCCTTTAAGAATTTGTTGCAACCAATCAGAGATGTCCTTGACCTTGGCACCAGGGAAGCAACACGCAGCCCTGGTGTCTCAAATGTGGCGACAGAATCTATGCCCCCAACGAATGAGTCTCCAACCACGTTCGCTCACTTGGATTTGCCTTACTCTGTCCCACAGCAGGGTGGTTTGTACTATGGACCTGGCTACTGCTGATTATATAACTGACCCAGTTTAGTTTTAGATCAGTGTTAACCTTGGTTTAGTGGATAGCCAAGCACCTCAGTAGTCTACAATACAGGAGAAATACATTATAAGCTGACAGATTCTGTGACAGTCAAGAACAAGCACTGAATTGTTCTGACCTCATTTCCAACACCTGGCCCGTAGCCTTGCATGGCTTGGATTGCACTTACACATCAAAAAAAAATAAATGTAACGATGATGTGAGGGTAAGGACATGGAATTTTTTTGATATGGTCATATTCTCTCTTGTTGGAGCTGATTGCAGCTTAGCACTTGTATGGTGCAAATGTAACTTATCCTTTATCAGGCCAAGCCTGATCGTTGTCCAAGTCTCACTGTATTTTCTCATCGTTGACTTAATGTTGGTTCGGCCCAACAGTGTTGTACATACCCTGCCTATTCTGAAACTCTACCACTTAATATTAAGTCTAATAAAGACAAGTATCCAATCTGCCTTCCAAACCACTTCAACGACCTGGTCCATTACATTGGGGGATCAACAGGCATGCACATCAAGATCCTGAGATCCCTCTGATCATTGGTGCTTGTGAGGTCCCTATGATTCATCATGGGCTCCAAAATCTGTTTGTGCTGTGTCACCTGATCCTTATCCCATTTGTCCTTACATGAAATAATGTTCACAAACGCTTCTCAAAAATTCTTCCCAATCCTACTTTTTGCAATCATGACACAGGTGAGCATAAAACTTGGAACACGACAGCAACAGGAATGTGCCCTTTGGCCCACCATGTTGGGCCAAACATGACAACAAATGAAATAATCCCTTCTGCCTGTCCTTGATCCATAGTCCTCCATTCCTTGCATATTCGTGCACTTAACTAAAAGTCCCTTTTAAATGCTTTCATCGTATCTGCATCCACTACCACCCCGGGCAATATATTCCACACTTTTAACATGCTCAGTGTGAAATATTTGCCCCTCACATCTCTTTTGAACTTCCCCCCTCTCAGCTTAAATGCATGCCCCCTAATAGTGGACACTTCAACTCCGGGGGAGAAATTTTCTGACCGTTAGCTGTATTTATGTATCTCCTAATTTTGTAGACTTCTATCAAGCCTGCCCTCAGCTTCTACTGCTCCAGAGAAAACGAAGAGTTTTTCCAGCTTCTCCCTCTCGTTCATACCCTCTATTCCAGTCAGCATGCTGTTAAATCTCTTCTGCACCCTGTCCAAAGCCTGCACGTCCTTAGTGTAATGTGGCGGCCAGAATTGAATGCAATACTCTGTGTGGTCTCACCAAAGTCTTGTAAAGCTGCAATGTGACATCCTGACTCTTGCACTGAGTTCCCCTATGAATAAAGGCAAGCATGCGATATGCCTTCTTGACCACCCTATCTACTTGTGTGGCTACTGTCAGGGAGTTATGGTCTAGGACCCCAAGATCCCTCTGGACATCACTGCTGTTTGGGGTCCTGCCATTAACTGTGTATCCCTTTCCTTAACACTTGGTCTCCTAAAATGCAACACCTCATGCCTGCCCAGATTAAATTCCATCGGCCATTTCTCCGCTCGTGTTTGCAATTGGTCTGTATCTTGCTGTGTCCTTTGACAACCTTCCATGCTGTCCACAAGTCCACTGGTCCTTATATCATCTGCAAACTTACGAATCCCCCATCTACATTTGCAACCAAGTCATTTACATATATCACAAACAGCAGAAGTCACATCGATGCGGAACACCACTCGTCACTGAGCTGCAGCCAGAAAAACAGCTTTCCACCACTGAGACGGCAAGAACTGTAGATGCTGGAATCAGAGATAACCAAGTGTGGAGCTGGAGGAACGCAGCAGGTCAGGCTGCATCAGAGGAACAGGAAAGCTGACATTGTTGATGCTGCCTGGCCTGCTGTGTTCTCTTTGTTAGCCTTCCACCGCTACCGTCTGCCTTATATGGGCAGGCCAAGTCACCACGGATCTCATGGATCTTAATCTTCTGGATGAGCATACCATGAGGGACCTTGTTGAAAACCTTCGTAAAATCCATGTATATGTTATCAACTGTTCTGCCCTAATTGATCACCCTTGTCACCTCCTTGAAAACTTCAACTGACTTGGTAAGACATAACCTGCCCCGCATAATGCCATGCTGGCTGTCCCTTATTAGCCCATACCTTTGAGACATGAGACACTCACCAGTCTGTAGTTTCCTGGAAAGTCCCTGTTTTCCTGCTTGAACAGAGGAACGACTTTATCCACTCACCAGTCTCCGCAACCCCTCCAGTGCCTGGCAAGGATATCAGATCCTGTTGAAAGTGGGGTGTTGATGCATTTGTGTCATGATTGTGTTTTGTTTCAGCCCTAACATTCAAAGCAGTGCAAGAATGTCTTTGTGCAGCAGGCGAGTTGTGATGAGACTGAGCCTTCATACAATTGCAAGATGTTGAAAATTTGCCATTATTTATGAAAACAGTGATAAATTTCCATGATCAACATTTCTGTAGCACTGCAATGATTATCCCGTGGCATGTAAAATCAGAAAGATACGATAAAATGAGACTGGGTCATATGTAGGGAGAATGTTTTCCTTTCATGTCTCGAAGTAGTGAAATATTTCCATGAATCTAAGAGTCACTTTTCCGTTCATTGAAGGACACAATCATCGCCTTGGAAGCTTCATCACGATACTACTTTGCATTTCTGAAGAGGGAAGAAGAAATCAACATGCAAATTCAATTCCATGGTTTTGGAAGTCCCATTGAGAACACGATTCATTTGCGCCGGCACAATGCTCTGACCGAGAAAGAATTGAAGGTGAGTTTGTAGTTTGGAAGATCGCAGCAATTTATGCATCAACTTGTTCATCGATAATGTTCCATTGCTTTCAAACTGCATTTTCCACTCTGCAAGATAATAACTGTTAGAACAAGCAACAGTATCGGTAGATGGTCTATGGGGAATGCAATGTTACAAAACCCAATCCATTCAACCACATATTTCAGATATGTCAACAAATTAAATATTCCAGCACAGGATAAAACAAGGAAGATGAGAGTGAGGAGGCAATAGCTCTGATGACAAAAGAACAGAAATTTACCTTTATCCATTCGAGCAAAAAAGCAGGCACACAAATAAATAATCATCTAACAATGCACGTGTGCAACGGAGGCTACAGGGGGACTAAGAATGCCGAATTGTTGTCATGCGTATTGCTGAAAGGATGATTGAAACAGAATCTGTGGTAAATTTGAAGAAACACAGATGATGCATCTCAGGATGTTGGAGGAAGAACATTTATGGACTGAGGCAAATTGTATTGCCCTTTACATGAGTTATTAGGTTCATAATGAATTGAAAGACTTCCTTCTGTGCTGAAAGCTTTAGTTTAGTTGCAGCTGGATGACAATTTCTGTTCCTGGTAGTATTTAGCAAACTGTTAAAAGTGAATGTCACTGCACAGAATTCCAAACATGACTCCAATCAGTAGAGAAAATATCCAAGGGGTATCATGAGTTGTATCCTCTCATGTTGAACAATGCAGCTACAGATACAATGGAGGCACTGATGATAATCTTCCAAGAATCCTTAGATTGTGGAAAATTCTCAGAGGATTGAAAGATTGTGAACATAACACCATTATTACAAAGATACTTCAACAAAATAGCAAGCCAGTATTGCCAATTTAGGTCAACCTGGGAAGATGTTCATGCCGGCAATGAAAGATGAAATAACAGGGTACTTAGTGTGCTATAACATCCTACAGAGTTAACATCCTTTTCTAAAGGGGAAATAATACTTGACAAACTTGCTACAGTGCTTTGAGAAGGAAACAAACATTACTGATGAAGGACCACCAGTTGATGTAGTACATTGAGATTTCAACAAAGCATTTGATAAGGTACAGCTCATAAGGTGTCTCAGATGAAAAGAGCCCATGTGTTCAAGGGTAGTTTGTTCGGATGGACAGAGGACTGCATCGTAAATAGAAGTAGAGTCGTAGCAGCAGGATGGTAACTGACAAGTCATGTACGGCCACAGAGCGAATGCCGCGGATGCCATACACCTCATGTTGACTGGGTTGATTTCGGAAATGGCGTAGGGGATTGCTATGCTTAGGAAAGTTGGGCAGGCTGGGACTACGTTCATTGGCGTTTATAAGATTGAAAAAATCTTATTTTTTCAACATGTAAGATTCTAAAGAGGCTTGATCGTGTATATCCGTAGAGATTACTCCCATTTGTGAAAGATTTTACAACCAGAGGCCACATTTTCAAATTGGTTGCCTATTAATTCAGGGAAGAATTACTTCTTTCAGGTTGTAGCACTCTATTGAACACTTTAGCCAAGAAGGTTTTAGAGGTAATGCCATTAATCATATGCTAGGCTGTAACGGCCAGGTTAATTTTTAAATCAAGAAACAATGATAATGAGAAAAGGGTCTCGGCCTGAAACGTCAGCTTTTGTGCTCCTGAGATGCTGCTTGGCCTGCTGTGTTCATCCAGCTTCACACTTTGTTATCTTGGATTCTCCAGCATCTGAGCTTCCCATTATCAGTGATAATGAGAAAGGGGTAGTCTTTACAGTGGAAGATACTTCAAGGATCCGCTTATTACTAAAGAATACAGGGAGGAATTAAACACATCACTACCACTCCATCACTACCATTAGAGAAGTAGCAGTAGACAATCTAATGGAGTGAAAGCAGATTAGACTCTTTGCCGTGATGGTTGACTTTCTAAGATTCTCAACAATGAGCTTCAGAGTCGGTGTCTGCGTTGATTGTAATTTCCCAAAAAGGTTTAGATTCCAGAGAAGCATCTGAGGGCTGGAAAACTGCCGATGTGACATACCTATTTAAAAAGGAGAGAGGCAAAAAGAAGATAACTACAACCGAAACAACGTAACATCAATTGTTGGAAATATGTGGCAATCAACTATGAAGAAAATAATAGCAGGGCATTTGGAAAATCAGAATCTAATCAAACAGAATCACCATAGATAATGGGAACTGCAGATGCTGGAGAATCCAAGATGACAAAATGTGAGGCTGGATGAACACAGCAGGCCAAGCAGCATCTCAGGAGCACAAAAGCTGACGTTTCGGGCCTAGACCCTTCATCAGAGAGGGGGATGGGGTGAGGGTTCTGGAATAAATAGGGAGAGAGGGGGAGGCGGACTGAAGATGGAGAGAAAAGAAGATAGGTGGAGAGAGGATAGGTGGGGAGGTAGGGAGGGGATAGGTCAGTCCAGGGAAGACGGACAGGTCAAGGAGGTGGGATGAGGTTAGTAGGTAGATGGGGGTGCGGCTAGGGGTGGGAGAAGGGATGGGTGAGAGGAAGAACAGATTAGGGAGGCAGAGACAGGTTGGACTGGTTTTGGGATGCAGTGGGTGAAGGGGAAGAGCTGGGCTGGTTGTGTGGTGCAGTGGGGGGAGGGGACGAATTGGGCTGGTTTAGGGATGTGGTGGGAGAGATTTTGAAACTGGTGAAGTCCACGTTGATACCATTATGCTGCAGGGTTCCCAGGCGGAATATGAGTTGCTGTTCCTGCAACCTTGGGGTGGCATCATTGTGGCACTGCAGGAGGCCCATGATGGCCATGTCATCTAAAGAATGGGAGGGGGAGTGGAAATGGTTTGCGACTGGGAGGTGCAGTTGTTTGTTGCGAACTGAGCGGAGGTGTTCTGCAAAGCGGTCCCCAAGCCTCCGCTTGGTTTCCCCAATGTTGAGGAAACCACACCGGGTACAGTGGATGCAGTATACCACATTGGCAGATGTACAGATGAACCTCTGCTTAATGTGGAATGTCATCTTGGGGCCTGGGATAGGGGTGAGGGAGGTGGTGTGGGGGCAAGTGTAGCATTTCCTGCGGTTGCAGGGGAAAGTGTCGGGTGTGGTGGGGTTGGAGGGCAGTGTGGAGCGAACAAGGGAGTCACGGAGAGAGTGGTCTCTCCGGAAAGCAGACAGGGGTGGGGATGGAAAAATGTCTTGGGTGGTGAGGTCGGATTGTAGATGGCGGAAGTGTCAGAGGATGATGCGTTGTATCCGGAGGTTGGTGGGGTGGTGTGTGAGAACGAGGGAGATCCTCTTGGGGCGGTTGTGGTGGGGGCGGGGTGTGAGGGATGTGTTGCGGGAAATATGGGAGATGCGGTCAAGGGCGTTCTCGATCACTGTGGGGGGCAAGTTGCGGTCCTTGAAGAACTTGGACATCTGGGATGTGCGGGAGTGGAATGTCTTATCGTGGGAGCAGAAGCGGCGGAGGCGGAGGCATTGGGAATAGGGGATGGAATTTTTGCAGGATGGTGGGTGGGAGGAGGTGTATTCTAGGTAGCTGTGGGAGTCGGTGGGCTTGAAATGGACATCAGTTACAAGCTGGTTACCTGAAATGGAGACTGAGAGGTCCAGGAAGGTGAGGGATGTGCTGGAGATGGCCCAGGTGAACTGAAGGTTGGGGTGGAAGGTGTTGGTGAAGTGGATGAACTGTTTGAGCTCCTCTGGGGAGCAAGAGGCGGCACCGTTACAGTCATCCATGTACCGGAGGAAGAGGTGGGGTTTGGGGCCTCAAGTGACAGTGCAGCACTTCCTTAATATTGTGAAAGATTTTACGACCAGAGGCCACATTTTCAAATTGGTTGCCAATTAATTTAGGGGAAGAATTACTTCTTTCAGGTTGTAGCAATCTATTGAACACTTTCGCAGAGAAGGTTTTAGAGGTAATGCCATTAATTATATGCTCGGCTGAGATGGCCAGGTTAATTTTTAAATCAAGGAACAACGACAATGTGAAAAGGGTAGCCTTTACAGTGGAAGATACTTCAAGGATCCCCTTATTACTAAAGAATACAGGGAGGAATTAAACACATCACTACCACACCATCACTACCATGAGAGAAGTTGTAGTAGACAATCTAATGGAGTGAAAGCAGATTGGACTCTTCGCCGTGATGGTTGACTTTCTAAGATTCTAAACAATGAGCTTCAGAGTCGGTATATGCATTGACTGTAATTTCCCAAAAAGTTTCAGATTCTCGAGAAGCATCTGAGGGCTGGAAAAATGCTGATGTGATGTCCCTATTTAAAAAGGAGAGAGGCAAAAAGAAGATAACTACAACCGAACCAGTCTAATATTGTTGGAAATGTGTGGCAATCAACTATGAAGAAAATAATAGCAGGACATTTGGAAAATCATAATCTAATCAAACAGAATCACCATAGCCTGATGAAAGAGAAATTATGTCTGGCTAATTTGTTTGGGTTTTTGGAGGAAGTTTTGGGAGGAGAATTAACAGAGGAAAACCAGTAAATGTGTTGTGTTTGGACTTGGAGAAAGCATTGAGAATGTACACAAAAGTAATAAGCTAAGAGCTGAGGTTTTGAAGGTAGTATATTGCTATGGATCAGTATGCTTTGCATGTTCGGGAAGAAGAGATCACATCTCGAGTGAAATGCACCAAATGAATATATATTTTGGGGAACTTGGTGGCAATGCGGTAAGTCAGTGCAGAGTGTAAGAGGTGCCATTTGCTTGCTTTTTTTGCCTGATAGTTCATAAGCATTTTTTTTTGAGACAGGGTGAATTGAAGCCAGAATCAGGGACCGAGAGGGTGAACCAGGTTCATTGGTTGGTGATCGCTACTGGTTTAAGAATCTATTATCGGTAGCTTTCAGATTGCAAGTAAATCGGAGAAATATTTACAGGCTACAAACTAAAAGACCAGAATGTTTTCAAATCAAATTAAGATCGAAGTAATTGAAATGGAGATGCCAGGCCAGATGATGATTTGTACCTACATGACGGGCGAGTGGTCAGGCCCCATACTCCAGCTTACGTCTGATGAACTGGAATCTCAGTTTTGACCAATCAACAAATCATGTGGGGCAGAGTTACCAGGGAATGCTGTGCTTCAGGAGGCAGTCACACACCTTAGATTAACTAGCTGAAACTCGGTCAGTGGCCAATGACAAAGAACAGGGCAGGTGGAAGGATCCAGGATGTAGTGCAGAAGGAACCTTGGCCTTTGATCTTATCGAACAGGTTTGAGATTCTTTCTTCCTGTGTGGATGAGAGTGCAGGGTATAGGGAAGATGAGTAAACTGACTGTAGCACTGTGGTATAGGTGGGACATTCAGGAGGGGATAAAAAGTGAAATGTAGTTATAATCAGAGGTAGTATAGTTAGGGGAATGAACACTGTTCGTTGTGACCAGGATCGAGAGTCTCGAAAGTAGTGTTGCCTGCCTGGTGCCCAGGTTCAGGAGATTCCATCTCGGCTACAAAGGAACTTGAAGTGGGAGGAGTAGAAATCCAGCTATCGTGGTCCACACAGGTACCATTGATATGGAAGAAAGAGGAAAGAGGTTCTCCTGAGGGATTATGAGCACCGAGGTGCTGAGGTGAGAAAGCAGAACCAGAATGGTAATAATCTCTGGATTATTATCTGAGCAATTTGGCACGGTGTGAACATAATTATAGATGTACATTGTTCAAATGGTGGCATGGCAGAAATGTGTTTGAATTCATGGGACATTGGCATGGGTATGGGGAAGGAGGGAGTCGTTCTGGTGTTATAGGCTCGACGAGAATCATATTGGGACAAGTATCCTCGCAAAATACAGAGCTAGGTCTGGGGCTAGGGCGTAAAAATAAAAAGTGTGGAGTGGGTGAGCTCAGTTGCATGGAAAATTGTGGAAAAAGTTAGAAGCTGGTAAGTGCTCAGCAAAGTTTCCAGAGCAAGTAATAGGACAAAAAGTATGGAAATGGTCAGGAGTCTCACTTCAGCTGCAGCAGATAAGAAGGGTGGCTGTAAATGCCAGACTGAAGATCTTGTATTGAATTGCAGGGAGTGTATGAAACAAAGTGAATGACTTTGTGGTGCAGATTGAAATTGACAGATACATCACTCTGGGTATCACAGAGAGGTGGTTGTTAGGGGATAAGTGTTGGGAACGAAATAGCCAATGATTCATGTCCGATAGAAAGAACAGGCAAATGGGCAGAGATAACAAAGTGTGGAGCTGGATGAGCACAGCAGGCCAAGCAGCATCTCAGGAGCGTAAAAGCTGACGTTTTGTGCCGAGACCCTTCTACTTCTGTGTGTTCATCCTGATCCACACTTTGTTATCTTGGATTCTGAAGCATCTGCAGTTCCCATTATCTCCGATACAAATGGACAGAGATGCCAGGGTTGGCTTGTCAGTAAGAAATGAGGTCGCGCTGAAGGAACCACAGCTCTTGTGCTTGTTTATTAATGACTTGGAGGAAAGAGGTGCATGTGCTGTGGCTAAATTTGCAGATGACTGAAAAAATATTTAGAAAGACAAGGCATGGCCCAGAAACAGAGATTTACCGGGATGTTACTTGGATCGGAATGTATTAGCTATAAGGAGGGTTTGGTGGAAGTGCTGTGTCATGATAAATGTAATGAGATCAACCATGATCTCACCGAATGATGGAGGAATATTCAATGGGCCAAATGGCTTTTTTTGTGAGTCTTCTTGTTTGACAATGCATTCATGAAGGTGTTTTTTTTTTCTCTCTTGGATAAGATGTGAAAATGAAATGTATACGAGATAATGGGAACTGCAGATGCTGGAGAATCCAAGACAACAAAATGTGAGGCTGGATGAACACAGCAGGCCAAGCAGCATCTCAGGAGGACAAAAGTGCTCCTGAGATGCTGCTTGGCCTGCTGTGTTCATCCAGCCTCACATTTTGTTGTCATGAAATGTATACACTTCCTTTTCATCTGGGAATAAATAATTGTTCTGAACGATTTCCATTGACTAATAGCAATCTGTCAAGCTTCGCAATGTAAAGAGATTTTTAGCTTCTTTTTCATTGTAAAGGTATTCTTTGGAATTAATTTGGCATATATTATTTGCATCTCAGGAAGTATGTTCATCACTGCATCTCAAAAAGTGCTCTGTTGTATAACAACAGCTTTTTAAAGATCACTTCAATGGTTGTGATTTTGAGTTGCCATAACACACATTAAATTACACTGTTGGCCAATCTGTCCATGATTATTTCATTATCTTATGTTTCAAACAGACAAGGAAATATTGGTGATGCAATGAAGAGTTTGATTCTCAAATATAATTGCTGTTATAGTTTCCACTTGGAAGAAAGATTCACATCAAATTGACTGGTCAAGTAAATGGGACACTGACTGTGAGTACTTTGAATGTTCGAGTTATTCCTAAAATGAAAGTTATGACCTTGATGACTTCTCTTTCATGCAGATATGAAGAGACTCTTTTAAAATATCCTCTAGGTTAGTGGTTCAGGCATAAAAGTGTGATATGTATATTTATGTATATACATGTACATGCGTAATCTGAAAAGATAATGAGTATAAATCACTTGTTACAAGGTGAGAATGAGTTATCCAGATAGTAAGAACTGCCAATGTTGGTGTCTGAGATAACACATTGTGGAGCTGGAGGAACACAGCAGGGCAGGCAGCATCAGAGGCTCAAGAAAGTTGAGGTTTTGGGTCAGGACCCTTCCTGAGAAATGGAGGGTGGAAGGGAGCTCAGAAACAAATAGCGTGGAGGGGGAGGAGGTGCTGGGGAAGGTAGGTGGGATGGTAATAAGTGAGTACTATCCAGATTGGAACAGATTTTCCCCAGGGGGTATTGAGTACGAATTCCAAATCACTCTCAAAATCTTAGTGACTGTTAACGTTGATGTTTTTTGTCTGTGTGTTTCAGTAATTGCATGACAGTTGAATGGTTTGTTGAGAGTGAGGAACCTATGGACTCTCACACACCAAGATGGAATTTAGGTCGAAGAGTGACTTCAAAATAGTTGCTTGCTTTTAAAATCTTGACCGTTTTTGCTGTCCAGTTGAATGAATTTAGCTCATACTGCTTCAATAGGAATTAGTGTTTAATAGGAACATATTTGTGAAACTTACAGTTTCGCAAGTTTTAGCTTAAACTGGTGGAGACTTTCGGTGCTTGCAAAAAGGCTCATCTCTCCATTAATACCGAAGGAAAATTGGAGTTTAAAAGTAAGTTCACCCGCTGTCAGGGAATGAAATGTTAATGTTGACTCGAACATAATTTTTAAAAAAGTCATATATTTGTGTAACACTGAACTCAAATTAAAATTTGGATATGCTAGTTTTACAGATGGTTGGATATTGAATTCATTTTAAATGAGTGTGAAGATCACTTTAAATCCAGCATATTTGTGAAGAAAAGAAATAGCATGTCAAATAAAATTAACTGCATGACTCTTCATAGCCCTATATGTAGAATTTCATTCCGAACTATGAGACAGTTGTGACCCCATACTACCTCAGTGCTCATGGCAACAGTAAGACTCCTGTTTGACGTGCTGTGCACTGCATGGAATGGCGGCAACATCAGATTCATTGATGCTTGAGAATCAAAAGAATATGACAATAAGATTTAAAATCAAAATCTCATTGAACACTTCAAGGAATGTATTACAGGAAGAGGGGGAAAGCATGTATGACTAATAGAAGGTGGTGGCGCAGATCACATAGACCTGTGTGCTAAAACTTAGCACAAATTTCACATTGAATGGAACAGTTTAAACAGGCTGGAGGAAGCAGACATGCCAGCCCAAACTTTTTGAATTTGAGCGTTCTGTTCGTAAACATCAGCAAAATTGTGGGAAACATGTTTATTCTTTCTCTTTTATTGCACAGAACCATACGATGAGACTGTTTTGATGAGGAATTTAAAGATTATGTGTCCCATCCGTTTGACTCACAGTTTGGTACCATAGGTTGGTACGATCTTCGTTCGAGAAGGAAAAGGGATGTTCCAGATACAGAAAATCGTCAAACCATTTACTACAAAGTCCGTTTCTGGTTAGTATTAATTAATGCAATTAACATTTTTAGATTGACATGATTGCACAATGGAGTCAATAAGAAAATTCCATCTGATATTCCACATAAATTTTAAGTGGATATTAAAGCAGCTCATTTCTTTTTCACGCTGTCTGCTGCTTTCAAGAATGGTTGTCTTATTGTCGAAATGTTTAGCATTGACTCCATGGCTTCTTCCATTAGCTCACATTGAAACACATGTTTCTTCAGCCAAAAATGCACGTTTACTCGGTGTAGCTTGACTAACCTTCCCCTGTGGTCGTTCCCCTGAAATCCCCTGCAGTAGCTCCCCTGAAAAACAACTATACCATTTTGGATACTGTTCCGGGGGATGACTTAGCAGGGGTATGCAGTAGGGTGCAGGTCTCTGGCACAGAGTCTGTCCCTCTTGCACAGAAGGGAAGCGGGGATAGGAAGAGAGTGATAGTCATTGGGGACTCAATAGTTAGAGGCACTGATAGAAGATTTGCCGGGAACGAAAGAGACTCACGATTGGTGTGTTGCCTACCAGGTGCCAGGGTCTGTGATGTCACGAATATCCTAAGTGGGAAATTGGCTCGTGCCATTCGGTTGGATTTAAACGAGCTCAGAAGGGGGATGGGAAACTGAGGTGTAGTCCTAGTACACAGGAGGATGAGCATAGGGTGGACATGGTCAGGACCTCACTGTCACAGAAGTGTGCTGGCAGACAGCAAGCTGGATTGAAGTGTGACGACTTTAATGCCGGGAGTATCCGGAATAATGTAGGTGAGCTTGCAGCTTGGATAGGTACCTGGGACTTCGATGTTGTGGCCATTTCGGAGGCATGGATAGAGCAGGGTCAGAAATGGATGTTGCAGGTTCTCGGGTTTAGATCTTTCATTAAGGTCTGGGAAGGTGGTAAAAGAGGGGGAGGTGTGGCTTTGTTGGTCAAGGACAGTACAACGGCGGCTGAAAGAACCTTTGAGGACTCGTCTACTGCGGTTGTATGGGCTGAGGTTGCCAAGGAAGGTTTGTCGACTGAGTCAGTGTGGGTGGAAGTTCGGAACAGCAAGGCAGCAGTCACTTCACTGGGGGTTTTCTACAGACCCCAAATAGCAGTTGGGAGATCGAAGAACTCATTGGCCGGCAGATTGTTGAAAAGTGCAAACGTATCAGGGTTGTTGTTGTGGGTGACTTCAACTTTCCCAATATAGATTGAAACCTCCTTAGTGCAGATGGTTTGGATGGAGCCGTTTTTGTCAGGTGTGTTCAGGAGGGTTTCCTGACTCAGTATGTGGACAGGCCGACGAGGCAGGAGGCCATTTTGGATTTGGTGCTGGGGATGAGCCAGGACACGTGTCAGATCTCGTGGTGGGAGAACACTTTGGCGACAGTGACCGCAAGAGCCTCCCATTTACCATCGCCATGGAAAGGGAAAGGAGCAGTTACCAGGGGAAGATATTTCACTGGGGTCAAGGAAACTATGATGCTGTCAGACAGGAGTTGGGAAGTACAGATTGGGAGCATTTGTTCCACAGAAAGGGCGCAGCAGACATGTGGAGGCTGTTCAAGGAGCAGTTGTTGCGAGTGATGTATAAATTTGTTCCTCTGAGACAGGGTAGAAGGGGTAAGATTAAGGAGCCTTGGATGACGGGTACAGAGGTGCTTCTTGTCAAAAAGAAAAGGCAGCGTACGTAAGGTGGAGGAAGTGAGGGTCTAGCACAGCTTTAGAGTATTACAGGCCTGCTGGGAAGGAGCTCAAAAGATATTGCCTGTCCAATTGTTACCTGTTACAACCTTTGCGTCCACGCTTGCTCATTCAATGGTGTCAAGATGCCAGCAGTGCATGTACCTTCTCCATCCCCTAATGCCATCAGCTCACACAAGACATAGCCCATACTTAAAATCTTCTGATCAACCAAAGTTCATTGTAATGGACATTTTAGTTATCTGTCATGAAACGAAAACTGATTCTGACTGGCATGACCTGCAGTGCAAATGAATATAATCTGCGAAACGAGATTCCTTATGGGCTTGCAGCTGCTACAAATAATTGCTTTTCAAAGACGTTGCATACATACATTTTTTTCTCCTATCACCTTAGATTTTTTTTTGCTTATGCATGTTGTGTGGGTTTCCAGTCAGGCGCATAAACACAGGTTGATGCAGTCACTGTTAAAACACGGTATTGAAGGACAATTTGTGATCTTTGGAGTTTCATTCCAGTGAATGAAGGAGTGCACCATCAAGCCACTTCAGAGCACTACTGGCGACAAATTGTTGCAAGTTTTCAAGTGTTACCGATGGTCACATAAAATATGGCCTTTCTGTTGTTGTGCTATTCATCTTAACTGCAACATATCTAGTATTTAGGCTTGGAAACTATTTCAAGTTTTTTGATTTACTTATTCAAAATCATTTATGATTGTTGTCATGATATCTACAATATGTTATTTTGATTGGACATAGAGGATTGGATCTGTCTTAATGGAAATAATGTATGCGCTTATAAAACCCCTTCTGGGCAAGGTAGTTGCTCAGTGGTCAGAGCTGCTCATGCACTGGGGAGCCAATTGAAATTCCAGTCTTGGGTAACTATCTGTGTGGAATTGACATGTCCTCCCCGCGTCTGCGAGGGGCTTCCGCCAGGTGCTGCAGTTTCCTCCCATTGTTCAAAGATGTGCAGGTCCTTATATGTGATTTGTGAAGCATTTCTTAAATGTTTCAATCCTGCCAGCATCCAGTGCCTTGGACAAAATAACTGGAGATGAATAAAAGATACTGTGCCTTTTGACACCATTTCCTGCTGGATTTTCATCAATCCTGCTTTATATCAGTGACAACTTCCATGACCTTTTTTGATGCTCTGTCTGAATTGACAGTCTAGTTCCAAATATTTGTTGTGCAGTATTTCAAGGTCTCTGTTATAGCACACCCACGAATGTCCACTTCAAAAGATACTTCCATATCATAGAATCCCTACGGTGTGGAAACAAGCCCCTTTTGACCCAAGAAGTCCACGGTCACCCTCCAAAGAGCGTCTCACCCTGACTCATCCCCCGACCCTTTCCTCAGTAACCCTACATTTCCCATGACTAACACACCTAATCTACACATCCCTAAACACAATGGGCAAGTTTGGCATGGCCCATACATTGAGCCTGCGCATCTTTGGACTGTGGGAGGAAACCAGAGCACCCAGCAGGAACCCATGCAGGCATGGGCAGAATGTACAAACTCCGCACAGAAAATCGTCCAACGGTGGGATCGAACCTGGGTCCCTGGCGCTGTGAGTCAGCAGTGCTAACCACTGAGCCACCGTGCTGCCCTTGGAGTTAGACAGAGCTTGCTTGTTCCTGGGTGGCCTCAAATTGCCAACCTCCACTTAGTGGCAAAAGTGCTGACCAACTGCCCTCATCTTCACTGGTTTTTGCTTTGTATCATTGAATTCAATCCTTAAAACTCTATGATAAATATTTAAATTTCCATTGATATGTGAGCGTTGTTTTTAGTACGCAATATTGGTTTATTATGTTTCATTGGTACATAATGAATATTTTATGTATATGCAAATAGGCAAGTTGGTAACGATGCAGTCCACAGACCTGGAGGATAATAACACTGTCCTTCAATCGCCCACGATGCCCTCTGCAAATTGGTAGAAAACAAAAATTTCTATAAAATTCATCTCTCCTCCCGTCAGTCGATCAAAATTAATTCAGGATTTTGTACAGGCCAATAACCGTAAGATTACACGAGCCTAAACAAAACTACTGGCTCATATTAGTTCAGTAAAGTGAAAGGGCAACAATCGAGGTAGTAGGAACTGCAGATGCTGGAGAATCTGAGATAAGAAGGTGTAAAGCTGGATGAACACAGCAGGCCAAGCAGTATCATCCGGCTCTACACCTTGTTATCTCAGATTCTCCAGCGCCAATTTTCTGAAGTCGGGTCTCGTCCCGAAACATCAGCTTTCTTGCTTCTCTGATGCTGCTTGACCTGCTGTGTTCATCCAGCTCTCCACCTTGGGCAACAATAGAGTATGCTTTAAGTCACTAGATATGTTACATGGGTTTGTCTTCCTTAGGGTGGAGTTAGTGGAACCGAAAAAGATGTCTCCCTCACAGCGTTTGTGACAAAAGAATTGCATCGTTCCTTGGCGGCCTTTCAACAGAAGAATATTCAGAGATTTCCCGAGTGGTAAGAATGTAACTTCTTTTACTTCTCTTTATCTCACTTTTTCCAACAATTGGAGAATAGATTTTAGAAATAACGTCGAGCTGATGAAGTGTGAAAAGAAGAATAATTCCAAGCAGTGGTGGGAGTAGGTCAGTGAGGTGGGAGGAGTGGATAGGTGGGAGAGAAGGCGGACAGGTCATGGAGGCGGGGATGAGGGGAGGAACTAGTCTTGGGATGAGGCTGGCGGGTGGGGAGATTTTGAGGGTGGCCAAGTCCACATTGAGGCTATTGAGTTGGAAGCTCCGGAGGCGGAATGTGAGGTGCTGCTCCTCCAGTTTCTGGGTGGTGTGGTTGTGACACTGGAAGAGGCCCAGGATGGACATGTCATTCAGGGAGTGGGAGGGGGAGTTGAAGTGATGCAATGATTTGGATATGAAAATAGAAGGTGTGGTTAGTAAGTTTCCCAATGATTGAAGGTGTAGTAGCCAGCCAAGAAGGTCACCTCAGAATACAATGGGACATTGACAAGGGCCAATAAACTGAGGAATGGCAGATGGTGTTGAGGTTAGACAAATGTGAGGTGCTACATTTTGGACAGGCAAATCAGGGCAGCAGGTATACACTGAAGGTTGTGGGGAGTGTTGCTTAATAAAGAGACACTGGAGTGCAGTTTCGTAGTTCCATCAAAGTACAGCCACCGGTAGAAAGGATATGAAGGAGACATTTGGTGTGCTCGCCTTTATCGGTCAGTGCATTGAGAATAGGAGTTGGGAGATCACTTAGCAGCCATATAGGACGTTGGTTCGGCTGCTTTTGGAATACCGCAATCGATTTTGGTCTCCTTGCGAGAGGAAGGATGTCGGCGCACCATTGAGGGCCGAAGGGCCTGTTCTGCGCTGTATTCTTGTATGTTGTAAACTTGAAAGGGTTCAGAGAAGATCTACAAGGATGTTATGAGCATCGGAGGTTGGAGGTATACCGTGGGCTTGAACAGGCAGCTATTTCTTGGAACTTTGGAGTTCAGGGCTGACCATATAGAAGTTTATACAATTACGAGGGATGTGGATAGAGCGAACAGCCAAGATCTTTTCCCCGGGTTGCTGGAATCCAAAACTGGAGGGAATAGGTTAAAAATGAGAGAGGGAAGATTTAAAATGGACCGGATTTTTTTCATAGTGGTGCATGTATGGAGTGAGCTGCCAGAGGAAGTGGTGGAGGCTTGTACGTTTAAAAGGCATGTGGATGGGTATATGAATAGGATGGGTTGAGAGGAATATGGGCCAAATGCTGGCAAATGGGACTAAATTAATTTAGGATATCTGGTCAACATAGACAAATTGGGCCAAAGGATCTGTTTCCCGACTGTACATCTCTCTGATTCTAAGTGTCTTTTTTCTTAACCACGTGGCCCATAATTAGAAAAACTTGAATCAGGATTTGGGAATGTGACAATTCTAATTGGATCTGTTTGATGAAATTAACTCTGTCGGTAATGGTGGTTGAATTATGATTCGTCAAATTTGAGTTTATTGCAGCATCTTATAGAATAGAGGAGACACATGTAATCAAAATTGAAAATCAAAACTTGGTAAAATTTTGCATTGGAAATACATGACAAGCCATTGGAGGAGATTCATGACCATTGCATTCAAGTGAGAACAACAAATGCGATTCAGTGACTCAGTGAAACGGGATGCAGTGACTCAGTGAAATTGGATGCAGTGACTGTGTGAACTGGGATGCAGTGACTGAGGGTAATGGGATGCAGTGACTGAGGGTAATTAGATGCAGTGACTGAGTGAAATAGGATACAGTGACTGCGGGAAATGGGTTGTAGTGACTGCGGGAAATGGGTTGTAGTCACTGAGGGAAATGGGATGCAGTGACTGATGGAAATGGGATGCAGTGACTGATGGAAATGGGATGCGTTGACTGATGGAAAGGAGATGCAGTGACTGTGGGAAATAGCATGCTGTGTCTGAGGGTAATGGGATGCAGTGACTGAGGGGAATGGGATGCCGAGACTGATTGAACTGGGTTGCAGTGACTGAGTAAACTGGGATGCTGTGACTATGTCTAATGGGATGCAGTGACTGAGGGAAATGGGATCCAGTGACTGTGGGAAATGGGTTGCAGTGTCTGAGTGAAATGGGATGCAGTGACTGAGTGAAATGGGCTGCAGTGAATGTGTGAACTGGGATGCAGTGACTGATGGAGATGGGATGCTGTGACTGAGTGAAATGGGATGCTGTGACTGAGGGTAATGGGAGGCAGTGACTGAGGGAAGGGTGATTCTGTGTATTTGGGAAATGGGATGCGGTGACTGTGGCGAATGGGATGCAGTGACGGTGGGAGATGGAATGCAGTGGCTGAGTGAAATGGGATGCCGTGACTGAGGTTAATGGGATGCCGTGACTGAGGTTAATGGGATGCAGTGACTGAGGGAAAGGAGATGCAGTGACTGTGGGAAATGGCATGCTGTGACTGAGAGAAATGGCATGCTGTGACTGACGGTTTTGGGATGCAGTGACTCTTAAATGGGATGCAGTGACTGCGTGAAGTGGGCTGCAGTGACAGTGCGAAATGGGTTGCAGTGACTGAGTGAAATGGGATGCAGTGACTGAGTGCAATGGGATGCAGTGAATGAGTGCAATGGGATGCAGTAACGGAGGAAAGGCGATGCGGTGACTGTGGGAAATAGCATGCTGTGTCTGAGGGGAATGGGATGCAGTGACTGTGGAAATGGGATGCAGTGACTGTTAAATGGGCCGCAGTGACTGAGTGAAATGGGCAGCAGTGACTTGGTGAAATGGGATGCAGTGACTGAGGAAAGGAGATGCAGTGACTGTCTGAAATGGGACGCAGTGACTGAGTGACCTGGGATGCAGTGACTGAGTGACCTGGGATGCAGTAACTGAGTGAAATGGGATGCAGTGACTGAGCTAAATGGGATGCATGACTGATGGAAATGGGATGCAGTGACTGAGGGGAATGCGATGTAGTGACTGAGGGGAATGCGATGCAGTGACTCATGGAAATGGGATGCTGTGACTGAGGGAACGGAGATATAGTGACTGAGTGAAATGGGCTGCAGTGACTGAGGGAAATGGATGCTCTGACTGAGGGTAATGGGATGCAGTGACTGTGTGAAATGGGCTGCAGTGTCTGTGCGAACTGTAATGCAGTCACTGTGTGATCTGGGATGCGGTGGCCAAGTGAAATGGGGTGCAGTGGCTGAGTGAAATGGGATGCAGTGGCTGAGTGAAATGGGATGCAGTAATTGGTGGAAATGGGATGCAGTGACTGTGGGAAATGGGATGCGGTGTCTGACAGTAATTGGATGGAGTGACGGACGGTAATGGGATGCAGTGACCGAGGGAAACGGGACGCAGTGTCAGAGTGAAATAGGATGCAGTCAATGAGTGAAATGTCCTGCAGTGATTGAGTGAAGTGGGATGCAGTGACTGAGGGAAATGGGATGCAATGGCTGAGTGAAATGGGATGCACTGACTCTTGGAAATGGGATGCAGTGACTGTTGGAAATGGATTGCAGTGACTGTTGGCAATGGGATGCAGTCACTGTTGGAAATGGGATGCAGTGACTATGGGAAATGGGATGCAGTGACTGAGGGAAAGGAGATGCAGTGACTGTGGGAAATGGCATACTGTGACTCAGGGTAATGGGATGCAGTGACTGAGGGGAATAGGATGCAGTGACTGAGTGAAATGGGATACTGTGACTGAGGAAAGGAGATGCAGTGACTATGGGAAATGGCATGCAGTGACTGAGTGAAATGGGATGCAGTGACTGATGGAAATGGGATGCAGTGACTGATGGGAATGTGATGCAGTGTCTGAGGGAAATGGGATGCTGTGACTGAGCGTACTGTGATACAGTGACTGAGGGTAATGGGATGTAGTGACTGATGGTAATGGGATGCAGTGACTGGGAAATGGGATGCAGTGACTGTGGAAATGGGATGCAGTGACTGTTAAATGGGCCGCAGTGACTGAGTGAAATGGGCAGCAGTGACTTGGTGAAATGGGATGCAGTGACTGAGGAAAGGAGATGCAGTGACTGTCTGAAATGGGACGCAGTGACTGAGTGACCTGGGATGCAGTGACTGAGTGACCTGGGATGCAGTAACTGAGTGAAATGGGATGCAGTGATTGAGCTAAATGGGATGCATGACTGATGGAAATGGGATGCAGTGACTGAGGGGAATGCGATGTAGTGACTGAGGGGAATGCGATGCAGTGACTCATGGAACGGAGATGCAGTGACTGAGTGAAATGGGCTGCAGTGACTGAGGGAAATGGATGCTCTGACTGAGGGTAATGGGATGCAGTGACTGTGTGAAATGGGATGCAGTGACTGTGTGAAATGGGCTGCAGTGTCTGTGCGAACTGTAATGCAGTCACTGTGTGATCTAGGATGCGGTGGCCAAGTGAAATGGGGTGCAGTGGCTGAGTGAAATGGGATGCAGTGGCTGAGTGAAATGGGATGCTGTGGCTGAGTGAAATGGGATGCAGTAATTGGTGGAAATGGGATGCAGTGACTGTGGGAAATGGGATGCGGTGACTGACAGTAATTGGATGGAGTGACGGACGGTAATGGGATGCAGTGACTGAGGGAAACGGGACGCAGTGTCAGAGTGAAATAGGATGCAGTCAATGAGTGAAATGTCCTGCAGTGATTGAGTGAAGTGGGATGCAGTGACTGAGGGAAATGGGATGCAGTGGCTGAGTGAAATGGGACGCACTGACTCTTGGAAATGGGATGCAGTGACTGTTGGAAATGGGATGCAGTGACTGTTGGAAATGGGATGCAGTGACTGAGGGAAATGGGATGCAGTGACTGAGGGAAATGGGATGCAGTGACTGAGGGAAAGGAGATGCAGTGACTGTGGGAAATGGCATACTGTGACTCAGGGTAATGGGATGCAGTGACTGAGGGGAATAGGATGCAGTGACTGAGTGAAATGGGATACTGTGACTGAGGAAAGGAGATGCAGTGACGATGGGAAATGGCATGCAGTGACTGAGTGAAATGGGATGCAGTGACTGATGGAAATGGGATGCAGTGACTGATGGGAATGTGATGCAGTGTCTGAGGGAAATGGGATGCTGTGACTGAGCGTACTGTGATGCAGTGACTGAGGGTAATGGGATGTAGTGACTGATGGTAATGGGATGCAGTGACTGGGAAATGGGACGCAGTGATTGATGGAAATGGGACGCAGTGACGAAGTGAAATGGGACGCAGTGACTGATGGAAAGGAGATGCAGTGACTGATGGGAATGTGATGCAGTGTCTGAGGGAAATGGGATGCTGTGACTGAGCGTACTGTGATGCAGTGACTGAGGGTAATGGGATGTAGTGACTGATGGTAATGGGATGCAGTGACTGGGAAATGGGACGCAGTGATTGATGGAAATGGGACGCAGTGACGAAGTGAAATGGGACGCAGTGACTGATGGAAAGGAGATGCAGTGACTGATGGGAATGTGATGCAGTGTCTGAGGGAAATGTGATGCTGTGACTGAGCGTACTGTGATGCAGTGACTGAGGGTAATGGGATGTAGTGACTGATGGTAATGGGATGCAGTGACTGGGAAATGGGACGCAGTGATTGATGGAAATGGGACGCAGTGACGAAGTGAAATGGGACGCAGTGACTGATGGAAAGGAGATGCAGTGACTCTGTGAAATGGGATGCAGTGACTGAGTGAAATGGGATGCAGTGACTGAGTGAAATGGGATTGCCGTGACTGTGGAAAGGAGATGCAGTGACTGAGGGAAATGGGATGCAGTGACTGAGGGAAATGGGATCCTGCGACTGAAGGTAATGGGATGCAGTGACTGAGGGTAATGTGATGCAGTGACTCTGTGAAATGGGATGCAGTGACTGAGTGAAATGGGATGCAGTGACTGAGTGAAATGGGATTGCCGTGACGGATGGAAATGGGATGCCCTGACTGAGTGTAAGGTGAAGCATGGAGTGAAATGGGATGCAGTGGCTGTGTGAAATGGGATGCAGTGGCTGTGTGAACTGGGATGCAGTGGCTGCGTGAATAGGGATGCAGTGACTGAGGGAAAGGAGATGCAGTGTCTGTTTGAAATGGGATGCTGCGACTCAAGTGAATGGGATGCTGTGTCTGTGGGGAATGGGATGCAGTGACTGTGGCGAATGGGGTGCAGCGACTGTGGGGAATGAGGTGCAGCGACTGTGGGGAATGAGATGCAGTGACTGAGATAAATGGGATGCAGTGACTGATGGAAATGGGATGCAGTGAATGAGGGAAATGAGATTCAGTGACTGTGGGGAATGGGATGCAGTGACTGTGGTGAAGGAGATGCAGTGACTGAGGGAAATGGGATGCAGTGACTGAGGTCCTGGGAAGGAGTGACTGAGTTCATGGGGATGCAGTGCCCGAGCGGACTTGGGGTGCAGTGAGTGAGGGAAATGGGATGCAGTGCCTGAGTGAAATGGGATGCAGTGCCTGAGTGAAATGGGATGCAGTGACTGAGTGAAATGAGATGCAGTGACTGAGTGAAATGAGATGCAGTGACTGAGGGAAATGGGAAGCATTGACTGAGTGAAATGCGATGCAGAGACTGAGGCAAAGGAGATGCTGTGCCTATGGGAAATGGGATGCAGTGAGTGTGGGAAATTGAATGCAGCGCCTGTGAGATGCGGGAAACAGTGACCGAGGGAAATGGAATGCAGTGACTGAGTGAAATGTGATGCAGTGACTGTGTGAAATGTGATGCAGTGACTGAGTGAAATGTGATGCAGTGACTGAGTGAAATGTGATGCAGTGACTGAGTGAAATGTGATGCAGTGACTGAGTGAAATGGGATGCAGTGACTGAGGGAAATGGGATGCAGTCTCTGAGTGAAATGTGTTGCAGCCACTGAGTGAAATGTGTTGCAGCCACTGAGTGAAATGTGTTGCAGTCACTGAGTGAAATGGGACGCATCACTGAGTGAAATGGGACGCAGTGACTGAGGGAAATGGGATGCAGTCACTGAGTGAAATGAGATGCCTTGTTTGATGGAAATATGATGGAGTAACTGACGGAAATGAGATGCAGTGACTGAGTGAAATGGGATGCAGTGACTGAGGAGAATGGGATGCAGTGACTGAGATGAATGGGACGCATTGACTGATGGAAATGGGATGCAGTGACTGAGGGAAAGGAGATGAAGTGACTGTGGGAAATGGCATACTGTGACTAGGGGAATGGGATGCAGTGACTGAGGGGAATGGGATGCAGTGACTGAGTGAAATGGGATACTGTGACTGAGGAAAGGAGATGCAGTGACTATGGGAAATGGCATGCAGTGACTGAGTGAAATGGGATGCAGTGACTGAGGGAAATGGGATGCAGTGACTGGGAAATGGGATGCAGTGATTGATGGAAATGGGACGCAGTGACTAAGTGAAATGGGACGCAGTGACTGATGGAAAGGAGATGCAGTGACTCTGTGAAATGGGAAGCAGTGACTGAGTGAAATGGGGTGCAGTGACTGAGTGAAATGGGATTGCCGTGACTGTGGAAAGGAGATGCACTGACTGAGTGAACTGGGATGCAGTGACTGATGGAAATGGTATGCAGTGACTGAGGGAAATGGGATGCAGTGACTGACGGAAATGGAATGCAGTGTCTGTTGGAAATGGGATCTTGCGACTGAAGGTAATGGGATGCCGTGACTGAGGGTAATGGGATGCAGTGACTGGGAAATGAGATGCAGTGACTATGGGAAATGGGACGCAGTGACTGAGTGAAATGGGACACACTGACTGATGGAAAGGAGATGCAGTGACTCTGTGAAATGGGATGCAGTGACTGAGTGAAATGGGATGCAGTGACTGAGGGAAATGGAATGCCGTGACTGAGGGAAATGGGATGCAGTGACTGACGGAAATGGAATGCAGTGTCTGTTGGAAATTGGACGCCGTGACTTGGGGAAAGGAGATGCAGTGACTGTGGGAAATGGGATGCAGTGACTTCCGGAAATGGGATGCAGTGACTGAAGGAAATGGGATGAAGTGACTGAGTGAGATGGGATGCAGTGTCTGAGTGAAATGGGATGCTGTGTCTGAGTGAGATGGGATGCAGTTAATGAGTGAAATGAGATGCAGTGACTGATGGAAATTGGATGCACTGACAGAGTGACATGCGCTGCAGTGCCAGATGGAAATGTGATGCAGTTTCTGTGGGACATGGGATGCAGTGTCTGAGGTACTGGGAAGGAGTGACTGAGTTAATAGGGATGCAGTGCCCAAGGGGGCTTGGGGTGCAGTGACTGATGGAAATGGGATGCAGTGACTGAGTGAAAAGAGATACATTGACTGAGTGAAATGGAATGCAGTAACTGAGGGAAATGGTATGAAGTGACTGAAGTTAATGGGATGCAGTGACTGAGTGAAATAGGATGCAGTGCCTGAGTGAAGTGGGATGCAGTGACTGAGTGAAGTGGGATGCAGTGACTGAGTGAAGTGGGATGCAGTGACTGATGGCAATGGGATGCAGTAACTGAGGGACATGGGATGCAGTGACTGAGGGACATGGGATGCAGTGACTGAGGGAAATGGGATGCAGTGACTAGGTGAAATGGGATGCAGTGACTGAGGGACGTGGGATGCAGTGACTGAGGGACGTGGGATGCAGTGACTGAGGGACGTGGGATGCAGTGAATGAGGGACGTGGGATCCAGTGACTGAGGGAAATGGGATGCAGTGACTGGGAAATGGGATGCAGTGATTGATGGAAATGGGACGCAGTGACTAAGTGAAATGGGACGCAGTGACTGATGGAAAGGAGATGCAGTGACTCTGTGAAATGGGAAGCAGTGACTGAGTGAAATGGGGTGCAGTGACTGAGTGAAATGGGATTGCCGTGACTGTGGAAAGGAGATGCAGTGACTGAGGAAATGGGATGCAGTGACTGAGGGAAATGGGATGCAGTGACTGAGGGAAATGGGATGCACTGACTGAGTGAACTGGGATGCAGTGACTGATGGAAATGGTATGCAGTGACTGAGGGAAATGGGATGCAGTGACTGACGGAAATGGAATGCAGTGTCTGTTGGAAATGGGATCCTGCGACTGAAGGTAATGGGATGCCGTGACTGAGGGTAATGGGATGCAGTGACTGGGAAATGAGATGCAGTGACTATGGGAAATGGGACGCAGTGACTGAGTGAAATGGGACACACTGACTGATGGAAAGGAGATGCAGTGACTCTGTGAAATGGGATGCAGTGACTGAGTGAAATGGGATGCAGTGACTGAGTGAAATGGGATGCAGTGACTGAGGGAAATGGAATGCCGTGACTGAGGGAAATGGGATGCAGTGACTGACGGAAATGGAATGCAGTGTCTGTTGGAAATGGGATCCTGCGACTGAAGGTAACGGGATGCCGTGACTGAGGGTAATGGGATGCAGTGACTGGGAAATGAGATGCAGTGACTATGGGAAATGGGACGCAGTGACTGAGTGAAATGGGACGCAGTGACTGATGGAAAGGAGATGCAGTGACTCTGTGAAATGGGATGCAGTGACTGAGTGAAATGGGATGCAGTGACTGAGTGAAATGGGATGCAGTGACTGAGGGAAATGGAATGCCGTGACTGAGGGAAATGGGATGCAGTGACTGAGTGAAATGGGAAGCAGTGACTGATGGAAATGAGACGCCGTGACTTGGGGAAAGGAGATGCAGTGACTGTGGGAAATGGGATGCAGTGACTTACGGAAATGGGATGCACTGACAGAGTGACATGCGCTGCAGTGCCAGATGGAAATGTGATGCAGTTACTGTGGGACATGGGATGCAGTGACTGAGGCTCTCGGAAGGAGTGACTGAGTTAATAGGGATGCAGTGCCCGAGGGGGCTTGGGGTGCAGTGACTGAGGGGAATGGGATGCAGTGACTGACGGAAATGGGATGCAGTGTCTGTGTGAAATGGGATCCTGCGACTGAAGGTAATGGGATGCAGTGACTGAGGGTAATGTGATGCAGTGACTGAGTGAAATGGGATGCAGTGACTGAGGGGAATCGGCTGCAGTGAATGAGGACAATGGGATGCAGTGACTGGGAAATGGGATGCAGTGACTATGGGGAATGGGACGCAGTGACTATGGGGAATGGGACGCAGTGACTGAGGGAAATGGGATGCAGTGACTGGGAAATGCGATGCAGTGACTGAGTGAAATGGGATTGCCGTGACGGATGGAAATGGGATGCCCTGACTGAGTGTAAGGTGAAGCATTGAGTGAAATGGGATGCAGTGGCTGTGTGAAATGGGATGCAGTGGCTGTGTGAACTGGGATGCAGTGGCTGTGTGAACTGGGATGCAGTGGCTGTGTGAATAGGGATGCAGTGACTGAGGGAAAGGAGATGCATTGTCTGTTTTAAATGGGATGCTGCGACTAAAGTGAATGGGATGCCGTGTCTGTGGGGAATGGGATGCAGTGACTGTGGGGAATGGGGTGCAGCGACTGTGGGGAATGAGATGCAGTGACTGAGATAAATGGGATGCAGTGACTGATGGAAATGGGATGCAGTGAATGAGGGAAATGGGATTCAGTGATTGTGGGGAATGGGATGCAGTGACTGAGGGAAATGGGATTCAGTGACTGAGATAAATGGGATTCAGTGACTGAGATAAATGGGATGCAGTGACTGATGGAAATGGGATGCAGTGAATGAGGGAAATGGGATTCAGTGACTGATGGAAATGGGATGCAGTGACTGAGGGAAAGGAGATGCAGTGACTGTGGGAAATGGCATACTGTGACTCAGGGTAATGGGATGCAGTGACTCAGTGGAATGTGACGCATTGACTGAGGGAAAGGAGATGCAGTGAATGTGGGAAATGGGATGCTCTGACTGTGGGTAATGTGATGCAGTGACTGAGGGCAACGCGATGCAGTGACTGTGGTTAATGGGATGCAGTGAATGAGGGATAGGAGATGCAGTGAATGTGGGAAATTGGATGCAATGACTGAGGGAAATGGGATGCAGTGACTGATGGAAATCAGATGCAGTGTCTGAGGGAAATGGGATGCAGTGTCTGAGGGAAATGGGATGCAGTGACTGAGGGTAATGGGATGCAGTGACTGAGGGTAATGGGATGCAGTGACTGAGGGTAATGGGATGCAGTGACTGAGGGTAATGGGATGCAGTGACTGACGGGAATGGGATGCAGTGACTGAGTGAAATGGGATGCAGTGACTGAGGGTAATGGGATGCAGTGACTTTGTGAAAATGGATGCAGTGACTGAGGGGAATCAGATGCAGTGAATGAGGACAATGGGATGCAGTGACGGCGGGCAATGGGATGCAGTGACTGAGTGAAATTGGATTGCCGTGACGGTGGAAAGGAGATGCAGTGACTGAGGAAATGGGACGCAGTGACAGATGGAAATGGGATGCCCTGACTGAGTGTAAAGTGAAGCATTGAGTGAAATGGGATGCAGTGGCTGTGTGAACTGGGATGCGGTGATTATGTGAACTGGGATGCAGTGGCTGAGTGAAATGGGATGCAGTGGCTGAGTGAAATGGGATGCAGTGGGGAGTGAAATGGGATGCAGTGACTGGTGGAAATGAGATGCAGTGACTTAGGGAAAGGAAATGCAGTGTCTGTGGGAAATGGGATGCTGCGACTGAGGGTAATGGGATGCAGTGACTGATGGAAACGGATGCAGTGACTGAGTGAAAAGGGATGCAGTGACTGAGGTACTGGGAAGGAGTGAATGAATTAATCGGGATGCAGTGCCCGAGCGGGCTTGGGGTGCAGTGACTGAGTGAAATGGGATGCAGTGACTTAAGGAATGGAAATGCAGTGTCTGTGGGAAATGGGATGCTGCGACTGAGGGAAATGGGATGGAGTGACTGACGGAAATGGGATGCAGTGACTGAACGAAATGGGATGCAGTGACTGAGTGAAATAGGTTGCAGTGACTGAGTGAAATGGGATGCAGTGACTGAGTGAAATGGGCTGCACTGACTGAGGGAAGTGGGATGCAGTGACTGAGGGAAATGGGATGCAGTGAATGTGGGAAATGGGATGCAGTGACTGAGTGAAATGAGATGCAGTGACTGATGGAAATGGGATGCAGTGTCTGAGGGAAATGGGATGCTGTGACTGAGCGTACTGTGATGCAGTGCCTGAGGGTAATGGGATGTAGTGACTGATGGTAATGGGATGCAGTGACTGAGGGAAATAGCCTGCAGTGACTGAGTGAAATGGGATGCAGTGTCTGAGGAAAGGAGATGCAGTGACTGTGGGAAATGGGAAGCGGTGACTGAGTGGAATGTGAAGCATTGAATGAGTGAAATGAGATGCAGTGACTGTTAGAAATGGGATGCAGTGGCTGTGTGAACTGGGATGCGGTGACTGTGTTAACTGGGAGGCAGTGGCTGAGTGAAATGCGATGCAGTGACTCAGGTACTGGGAAGCAGTGACTGAATTAATAGGGATGAAGTGCCCGAGCGGGCTTGCGGTGCAGTGACTTCGGGAAATGGGATACAGTGCCTGAGTGAAATGTGATGCACTGACTGAGTGAAATGGGATGCAGTGACTGAATGGAATGGGATGCAGTGACTGAGAGGAATGGGATGCACTGACTGAGTGAAATGGGATGCACTGACTGAGTGAAATGGGATGCAGTGTCTGATTGAAATGGGATGCAGTTTATGAGTGAAATGGGATGCAGTGACTGATGGAAATTGAATGCAGTGACAGAGTGACATGACCTGCAGTGCCTGATGGAAATGGGATGCAGTTTTTGTGGGACATGGGATGCAGAGACTGAGGTCCTGGGAAGGAGTGACTGAGTTAATGGGGAGGCAGTGCCCGAGCGGGCTTGGAGTACAGTGACTGAGGGAAATGGGATACAGTGGCTGAGAGAAATGAGATGCACTGTCTTCGTGAAATGGGATGCAGTGGCTGAGTGAAATGGGATGCAGTAACTGGTGGAAATGGGATGCTGTGACTGATCGAAATGGGATGCAGTGACTAACAGTAATTGGATGGAGTGACGGACGGTAATGGGTTGCAGTGACTGAGGGAAATGGGACGCAGTGTCAGAGTGAAATAGGATGCAGTCAATGAGTGAAATGGCCGGCAGTGATTGAGTGATGTGGGATGCTGTGACTGAGGGAAATGAGATGCAGTGGCTGAGTGAAATGGGATGCTCTGACTCTTGGAAATGGGATGCTGTGACTGTTGGAAATGGATTGCAGTGACTGTTGGCAATGGGATGCAGTCACTGTTGGAAATGGGATGCAGTGAGTGTGGGAAATGGGATGCAGTGACTGAGGGAAAGGAGATGCAGTGACTGTGGGAAATGGCATACTGTGACTCAGGGTAATGGGATGTAGTGACTGAGGGGAATGGGATGCAGTGACTGAGTGAAATGGGATACTGTGACTGTGGAAAGGAGATGCAGTGACTATGGGAAATGGGATGCAGTGACTGAGTGAAATGGGATGCAGTGACTGAGGGTAATGGGATGCAGTGACTGATTGAAATGGGATGCAGTGACTGATGGAAATGGGATGCAGTGTCTGAGGGAAATGGGATGCTGTTACTGAGCGTACTGTGATGCAGTGACTGAGGGTAATGGGATGTAGTGACTGATGGTCATGGGATGCAGTGACTGAGAGAAATGGCCTGCAGTAACTGAGTGAAATGGGATGCAGTGACTGAGGAAAGGAGATGCACTGATTGTGGGAAATGGGAAGCAGTGACTGAGTGGAATGTGAAGCATTGAATGTGTGAAATGAGATGCAGTGACTGTTTGAAATGGGATGCAGGGGCTGTGTGAACTGGGACACGGTGACTGTGTGTACTGGGATGCAGTGGCTGAGTGAAATGCGATGCAGTGACTCAGGTACTGGGAAGGAGTGTTTGAATTAAGAGGGATGCAGTGCCCGAGCAGGCTTGGAGTGCAGTGACTTAGGGAAATGGGATACAGTGCCTGAGTGAAATGTGATGCAGTGACTGAGTGGAATGGGATGCAGTGACTGAGTGGAATGGGATGCAGTGACTGAGTGGAATGAGATGCAGTGGGGAGTGAAATGGGATGCAGTGAATGAGTGAAATGCGCGCAGTGACTGATAGAAATCGGATACAGTGACTGATGGAACTGGGATGCAGTGACTGACGGAACTGGGATGCGGTGACTTTGTGAACTGGGATGCAGTGGCTGAGTGAAATGGGATGCAGTGGCTGAGTGAAATGGGATGCAGTGGGGAGTGAAATGGGATGCAGTGACTGGTGGAAATGAGATGCAGTGACTTAGGGAAAGGAAATGCAGTGTCTGTGGGAAATGGGATGCAGTGACTGAGGGTAATGGGATGCAGTGACTGAGGGTAATGGGATGCAGTGACTGAGGGTAATGGGATGCAGTGACTGAGTGAAAATGGATGCAGTGACTGAGTGAAATGCGATGCAGTGACTGAGGTACTGGGAAGGAGTGACTGAGCTAATAGAGATGCAGTGCCCGAGCGGGCTTGGGGTGCAGTGACTGAGTGAAATGCGATGCAGTGACTTAAGGAATGGAAATGCAGTGTCTGTCGGATATAGGATGCTGCGACTGAGGGAAATGGGATGGAGTGACTGACGAAAATGGGATGCAGTGTCTGAGCGAAATGGGATGCAGTGACTGACGGAAATGGGATGCAGTGTCTGAGCGAAATGGGATGCAGTGACTGAGTGAAATGGGATGCAGTGACTGATTGAAATGGGATGCTGTGAATGAGTGAAATGAGATGCAGTGATTGAGTGAAATGCGCGCAGTGACTGATAGAAATCGGATACAGTGACTGATGGAACTGGGATGCAATGACTGACGGAAGTGGGATGCGGTGACTGTGTGAACTGGGATGTGGTGACTGTGTGAACTGGGATGCGGTGACTATGTGAACTGGGATGCAGTGGCTGAGTGAAATGGGATGCAGTGGCGGAGTGAAATGGGATGCAGTGACTGGTGGAAATGAGATGCAGTGACGAAGGGAAAGGAAATGCAGTGTCTGTGGGAAATGGGATGCTGCGACTGAGGGTAATGGGATGCAGTGACTGATGGAAATGGATGCAGTGACTGAGTGAAATGGGATGCAGTGACTGAGTGAAATGCGATGCAGTGACTGAGGTACTGGGAAGGAGTGACTGAGTTAATAGGGATGCAGTGACTGACGGAAATGGGATGCAGTGACTGAGTGAAATGAGATGCAGTGTCTGATGGAAATGGTATGCAGTGACTGTGGGAAATGGGATGCAGTGACTGACTGAAATGGGATGCAGTGTCTGTTTGAAATGGGATCCTGCGACTGAAGTTAATGGGATGCAGTGACTGAGGGTAATGGGATGCAGTGACTGAGTGAAATGGGATGCAGTGACTGAGTGAAATGGGATGCAGTGACTGAGGACAATGGGATGCAGTGACTGAGGACAATGGGATGCAATGACTGAGGGCAATGGGATGCAGTGACTGAGGGAAATGGGATGCAGTGACTGAGGGAAATGGGATGCAGTGACTGGGAAATGGGATGCAGTGACAGTGGGAAATAGGATGCAGTGACTGATGGAAATGGGACGCAGTGACTGAGTGAAATGGGATGCAGTGGCTGAGTGAAATGGGACGCAGTGACTGAGTGAAATGGAATTGCCGTGACTGTGGAAAGGAGATGCATTGACTGAGGAAATAGGATGCAGTGACTGAGGGAAATGTGATGCACTGACTGAGTGAAATGGGATGCAGTGACTGAGTGGAATGGGATGCAGTGACTGAGTGGAATGGGATGCAGTGACTGAGTGAAATGGGATGCAGTGACTGATTGAAATGGGATGCACTGACTGAGGGAAGTGGGATGCAGTGACTGATGGAAATGGTATGCAGTGACTGTGGGAAATGGGATGCAGTGACTGACTGAAATGGGATGCAGTGTCTGTTTGAAATGGGATCCTGCGACTGAAGTTAATGGGATGCAGTGACTGAGGGCAATGGGATGCAGTGACTGAGTGAAATGGGATGCAGTGACTGAGTGAAATGGGATGCAGTGACTGAGGACAATGGGATGCAATGACTGAGGGCAATGGGATGCAGTGACTGAGGGAAATGGGATGCAGTGACTGAGGGAAATGGGATGCAGTGACTGGGAAATGGGATGCAGTGACAGTGGGAAATGGGATGCAGTGACTGATGGAAATGGGACGCAGTGACTGAGTGAAATGGGATGCAGTGACTGAGTGAAATGCGATGCAGTGACTGCGTGAAATGAGATGCAGTGGGGAATGAAATGGGATGCAGTGACTGGTGGAAATAAGATGCAGTGTCTGGTGGAAATGAAATGCAGTGTCTGTGGGAAATGGCTGCTGGGACTGAGGGTAATGGGATGCAGTGACTGATGGAAATGGAAGCAGTGACTGAGTGAAATGGGATGCAGTGACGGAGGTACTGGGAAGGAGTGACTGAGTTAATAGGGATGCAGTGCCCGAGCGGGCTTGGGGTGCAGTAACTTAGGGAAATGGGATACAGTGCCTGAATGAAATGTGACGCACTGACTGAATGAAATGGGATGCAGTGACTGAGTGAAATGCGATGCAGTGACTGAGTGAAATGGGATGCAGTGGGGCGTGAAATGGGATGCAGTGACTGGTGGAAATGAGATGCAATGACGAAGGGAAAGGAACTGCAGTGTCTGTGGGAAATGGGATACTGCGACTGAGGGTAATGGGATGCAGTGACTGAGGGTAATGGGATGTACTGACTGATGGAAATGGATGCAGTGACTGAGTGAAATGTGATGCAGTGACTGAGTGAAATGCGATGCAGTGACTGAGGTACTGGGAAGGAGTGACTGAGTTTATAGGGATGCAGTGCCTGAGTGGGCTTGGGGTGACTGAGTGAAATGGGATGCAGTGACTGCGTGAAATGGGATGCTGTGAATGAGTGAAATGAGATGCAGTGATTGAGTGAAATGCGCGCAGTGACTGATAGAAATCGGATACAGTGACTGATGGAACTGGGATGCAATGACTGACGGAAGTGGGATGCGGTGACTGTGTGAACTGGGATGTGGTGACTGTGTGAACTGGGATGCGGTGACTATGTGAACTGGGATGCGGTGACTATGTGAACTGGGATGCAGTGGCTGAGTGAAATGGGATGCAGTGGCGGAGTGAAATGGGATGCAGTGACTGGTGGAAATGAGATGCAGTGACGAAGGGAAAGGAAATGCAGTGTCTGTGGGAAATGGGATGCTGCGACTGAGGGTAATGGGATGCAGTGACTGATGGAAATGGATGCAGTGACTGAGTGAAATGGGATGCAGTGACTGAGTGAAATGCGATGCAGTGACTGAGGTACTGGGAAGGAGTGACTGAGTTAATAGGGATGCAGTGACTGACGGAAATGGGATGCAGTGACTGAGTGAAATGAGATGCAGTGTCTGATGGAAATGGTATGCAGTGACTGAGGGAAATGGGATGCAGTGACTGACGGAGATGGGATGCAGTGTCTGTTTGAAATGGGATCCTGCGACTGAAGTTAATGGGATGCAGTGACTGAGGGTAATGGGATGTAGTGACTGAGTGGAATGGGAAGCAGTGACTGCGTGAAATGGGATGCAGTGAATGAGTGAAATCAGATGCAGTGACTGAGGGAAATGCGCGCAGTGACTGATAGAAATCGGATACAGTGATTGATGGAACTGGGATGCAGTGACTTTGTGTACTGGGATGTGGTGACTGTGTGAACTGGGATGCGGTGACTATGTGAACTGGGATGCAGTGGCTAAGTGAAATGGGATGCAGTGGCTGAGTGAAATGGGATGCAGTGACTGAGTGAAATGGGATGCAGTGACTGAGTGAAATGGGATGCAGTGACTGAGGACAATGGGATGCAGTGACTGAGGGCAATGGGATGCAGTGACTGAGGGCAAAGGGATGCAGTGACTGAGTGGAATGGGAAGCAGTGACTGCGTGAAATGGGATGCAGTGAATGAGTGAAATGAGATGCAGTGACTGAGGGAAATGCGCGCAGTGACTGATAGAAATCGGATACAGTGATTGACAAATTAAAATGATGAGACATTTTTATTCTCTTAATGATAAAACTCAAAATTCCAACTGCACCTATGTCAACTCCTGTGCTGTGACATGTCTTTACAGATTGAAAGGTGCATTTTATTTCAGTTGGGATGATTCTTGGATTTCTGCCAGACTTGAGCAGTTTGAGGTTTGCTGTGACAATTCCATGCCTTTTGACCTTCAACACAATCACAATGAAAATGACGTGGAAATTACAATATGGATACTGTGTGTGTGTGTGTGTGTGTGTGTGTGTGTGTGTGTGTGTGTGTGTGTGTGTGTGTGTGTGTGTATATACCTTGTGATATTTGATATAATCATTTGATATAATCAGTGGCGTTACTTTGGAGAGGTTTTGATCTCCCCTTTGAATATTGAAGTAGAATGTAAAGCTCTTCCAGAAGTTGGCTCATGACATAGAACATCAGTCTGATGAAAACCTCCCTCTTCCCCTTGCTACTATCTACTTGTTATTGCAGTATCAGTTTCTGAGACATGCCTTAGAATCCATTAAAGACGTGAATAAAGGCAAACAGTTGCCACTCACTCTAACCAACGTTTTTGTATAAAGATTTTACCCTCTACGTGGACATGAGTCTTAATCCCATGTGCCCACTCTGTTCCAGTGAATGCTTTATTCATCCTTACTTTGTCCACTTGCTTAACCTATTCCTAAATATTGACTTGGCTGCCTGTTCAGTCATTAATTCTAGTTGCACGTTTTGAACTCTATGTGTTTGATGCAGCAGTTGGAAACAAGGGCTTGTGCTGCTTTAGTTATACCATCAATAGAGACTTTAAATAGTCATTAAAGAAAGGAAGAACTGGCACTGAATAAATTACCTGGGGTTTTTTTGTATTCATTCTTAGAATGGAGCTGCTGCTGGCTGGCCAGTATTTATTGCCCACTCATAGCTGCCCTTGACAAGGTGTTGGTGAGCTGCCTTCTTGAACCATGGCTTGGAGGGCAACTTGCAGGTGGTGGTATTCCCACAAATTTGCTGCCCTTATCCTTCTAGATGGTAGTATTTATGAAAGTGTTGGTTTCTAAAGAGCCTTGGTGAATTTATGCAGGGGATTTTGTAGATGATGTGCACAGCTGCTACTTCCCATCACTGGTGGAGGGAATGAATTTTTCTCGCTATTGCTTTGTTAACTGTAGCAGCTTGCTGTGCCTAAATTGACTGCTGCATTTCCTGACATTGCAATAGTGACTACACTTCCAAAATATGAATACTGCTGAGAAAAGGCATATTTTGCTCCAGTTTTTCAACTTGCACTTAACAGGACAATTCACATCAAATACAATGTAAAAGGATCAACTATTATAGTAAATAAGAAGTGAGTCCTGGTGTTTTCCCTGTGGAAACACCTCAGAGTCCACTGTAATTGCTTTATTCATCTTTACTTCAACCATTTGCTGTACCTGTTCCTAAATATTGATGTGGTTCCACTTCCAAATGAATCAGCACTCTCTTTGTGTACAGCTTTTCCCTTCACTTCTTGCAAATTGCCCCAATAAGTGCAAGATGAAAAGGATAAACAAAATGTATTTTTTTCAAGTTCTGTATTACCAACTGATTACTGCCAAAATACTTCATTGGCTGTAAAGTGCTTTGGAATGTCCTGAGGTCATGAAAGGGAAGAAAGAGAAGGCTTTCTTTCTTAACATTGTGCATTTCACAGCTTTAGGATATCCCAAACAACTTCTGGCCAAGAGAATAGTTGAGAATTGGAGTCACTGTCGTAATGTGGAAACATGGCAGTCCATTTGTGCACAGTGAGATCTCACAAACGGCAACATCACAGTGACCAGAAAACCCCTTCAGTAATATCAGTTCAGAGCTTAGTATTGACCAAAACACCAGGATAACTCTGCTTGACAACAGAGGCATTATATTACCTGAGAGGGAATACGAGTATTTAACAACTAGACACCTGAAGCCACAATTTCCAAGGGTAGAGTGTTGGTTCGAATGGTATCATCCAAAGGTCAGCACCTCCAACAATGGAGCACTGGGTATGTTAGCCGAGATTTTCTTCTCAGGTCTATAGATCCTGACTTGAACAATGACATTCTGTCTTAACGGTTGGAGTGAAACCCACTGAGCTGCAGCTAATATCCAATGATTGATCTGTATAGTGAGTGAAAGGAAAATGGTGTGAACACCATACTGTGCAGCCTGCTCTCATTCACTCACTCGGAGCAAATTTTCAGAAACTTGCCAGTAGATTGTGAGTGCACCTTCTTATTAAGCTGCTGCTTGTAGCCGCTCCTGCCAGGAGACCTGCTGTCATGGTGTGCCAATTCTGTCTGTCTTATGCCACCCTCATACATCGGTTGTGGTTTGTTGGCAGCCATTCTGTGACACCACTCTGTGACCTGTTCCTGGGAAGATAGGGTTCTCCTGTGAGGAAAGATCGGATCTGTACCGGTTGGAACTTAGAAGAATGAGAATTGATCCTTTGGCAATATATAAAATCCTGAGGGGACTTGATACATTGTGTACAGGGAAAATGTTTCCTCTTGTGAGGGAATCTCAAAAAAGGGGGTACAATTTAAGAACAGGAGGTCTTCTTTCTATGATGGAGACGAGGAGGATTTCCATCAGAGGGGTATGGGTCTGTGGAATTCTCTTCCCCAAAAAGTATTGGCGGCTGTACCATTGACTTTATTCTAGGTTGAGTTAGATGGTTTTTTGATAGATGTGGGAGACGAAGGCTTGGGGAAAAGGGACAGAGGGGCTTGAGTCCACAAGCAGATCAGCCACTGAATGGTGGAGCAGAGTTAAAGGGCTGAATGGCTTTCTGTTGCTCTCAAATGACATGTTCCTATATTCCGTTCTAACATCCATCATCCAACTGCACATAGGTTGACCCCTCTTCCTGCTGCTGTCCAGAATCTCTTAGCTTGTAAGCTCAGATCAAACAGCCAAAGTTGTGACTCTTTTTTTCTGGGTGTCACTTATTAAACTTGGAGAGAGGAAAAAGGAGTATATGAGTACCTTTTGTTCTTCTCATTTTAGATTCAATCTTTTTATAATATTTCTGAGAACTGCTTGAGAAACAGAGTCATAGAATCATACAGCATGGAAACAGACTCTTCAGTCAAACCAGCCCGTGCCAAACATATTTTCGAGCTAAACTAGTCCCACCTGCCTGCTCCTGGTCCATAACTCTCCAAATCTTTCCTGTTCATGTACGATTCTAAGTGTCTTTTAAGTGTTATAGCATCTAACTCAGGAAATGAATAGTTTTTTTGTGGGTGCATGTGGAATGTACTGTATCATGGTGAGGGAAAGTAAAAGGTGTATTCAGATTGAGGAAATGAATGCTGGCCTGAACAGAATTGGTTGCTTTGTATGGCCTTATTGATTTTGCTTGCCTCTCGTACCTTGTCGTAAAACTGCTTATAACTTCAAGGAAGGAGAATAGCAATTGCTGTGGGTTTTGCAGAACACATTGTAAGTACATACAGATTTATTTTTTAAAAAAGCTATTAAACCAAAGAAATGGAATTGCACAATAAATCAGAAAGTAATGTGGCAGCCTAGCTGCTTGTTGAAGCACTTAGACTTTGTATAGATGGCTTTGTGCTTTGCCATCCACTTCCCACAATGGTTAAAATCATAAAATTGTACAGCACAGAATGAGTCCATTCAATCCATTATGCCTGGGTTGACTGGCGGAAAGAGATTTCTGATCTGCCCCACTTCCCAGTCTTTTCTCTGCACCACTGCAAATATTTCCCATTTTAAACTACTTCATTCCTCCTGCCTCAGAGCATCTTGCTTTCATTGTGCTGCTTGGGTTGCCCTAGAAACACTATTGGCAAAGTAGGTGGCAAGAGAGGTGATTCATTCTGAATGCCTCTTTTTAAAATATTATTTATTTATTGAATGTGGGCATCATTAATTGCTCATGAGCAGATGCTCCTGAGCTGCCTTCCAAAACCACAGTATTCCCAAAGCGATGATAAGGAGGGAGCTGCAGAATTTTCAATCAGTAAAGATGATGGAATGGCAACATTTTCATGTCAGGATTGTGTGTACATCCGAAGATTGGAGGGAAACTGAGAAGTGATGCCCCCATGTGCCTGCTGTCCTTGCCCTGCTGGTTGGTAGATGTTGTGGGTTCTGGAGAAACCTTTGAAGAAATGTTGTTGCGTTACTGCACTGTATCTTGTAGATTCCAGTTGGAGCATCCACTTTAAGGCATCTACTTGCATCCTCATTCGAGATTCTCTATTCTGAGTGTAGGGAGCCACTTACTATGCTAGTATTGCATGGTGCTGACTTTTACAAGCTGCCAATCAAGATGAAGTCATGGAGAAAAGAAATAGCTGTGATGTGAAGGTACATGACAGATTCCATTGTTACTGTATTGGCTTAGTAGAAATATCACCATTGAGTCAAAAGGTTGTGGATTCAGTCACTTTCTAGAGATATGAGCACGTTTCACTGCAGTATTGAAGGAGTGCTGCAATGTCAGAGGTACTTTTTATTGGGTGAGAAATTAAGTTAAGGTTTGGCCTTCACCAAATATTGTACTTATTTGGCTGAAAAAAATGCTTTGGAGATGTCCTGAAGCTCAGAGAGAGATTATATAAAGGCAAGTTATTTGTGGATTTCTGTCGGAGAGTTGGCTCCAGTTATATTTTCTCAACAGCTCATTCTTCTGTGTGATTTGAAGCTAATATTCGTAACTTTCAAATTTTACAATCTATTCCTGAAATGTTTGATGCACTATAAGGCACTATGTATTGTTCATCTTTTTAAAAACGAAAGAAGAGGAATTCTGTTGCATGAGGATTCTCCAGTGGCTTCTATAATATTGGACATAGTATAATTTCATTTAGAAAAATGATGAGATTACAACCATATTTAATAACTAAACACCATGCTTCACTTTGCAGAAGTCATGATAATACAAATTACGTGCTTTTTAATAATGTGGGGTACATCGAGCAGTTAAGTGTAATTTGGATGAGTAGGTGCAGCTTTACAGAGTCCTCCTATGATCTAAAATACAGAGATGCTCATTGTATTTGGAGTGGCGATTGGATGGGAGGAGGAGGCTAGCCTTATTTTATCTGTATTTATTATTATTTCCAGAAGCCTGGAGCTTATCAAACCAGAGTAGTGCTTGATATTTCAATGTGTTGACCTATCTACCAGTGGAAAGAAAAGTTATGAAAGTACCAGATGCTGTAATAAAATGAATGAATTACATGTAATTTCTACCCCACACTCTCACAATCCTGATGGTTAATGTGGGTTATAGTTCAGTGAAGAATTTCTGGCAAAGAAAACAAAGTGCTTTATTCTATTGAACTATCAGACAAACATCAGATGAGTTTGTATCATTGAGTGACATGTTTTATTGGTGTTTGAAGAGTGAATGATCCTCCCTGACAGAAGCAAGAGACTCCTGCCCATTGATGCTTGATGACTGGCTGTAGCCAATTACTTGTGAGTGAATTTGAATGACTGTGACATCCAATAGTCAGAGCTGGTGGATGTTTCTTTTTAATATCGCAATTGCATTTCATAACCATATTGGAACACATGTATGAAGGCACAAAACCAATCCTTTTCCCTGACTGAAGACACTGGCATTTACCAGAGCTGTGGTTCATGATGAACCAATCACTATCAAATGACAGAGAAATAATACCATTTCAAAGCGAAGTTCACCCAGCTTTCAGCTGCATTGAAGATCCTTTCTTGTGGAGTGAAATAGAAGTTCTATGTTAAGAAACGATGATTAGTCAAAACGTAGCCTTTTACAATTAAATTACAAACTAAAATGAGGCAGTACTGCAAAGTATGAGCAATGTATTTTTTCACGAGTAAAGCTGAGTCTGCAGTCTTAAATACTAATGTGCATCATTGCATTATCCCTTTGTATAAGTTATTCAAGATTAAGGTTAAGAGGCATGGTATTTGAATGTAGCAGAATGCACAATCATCCAACAAACATCGGAGGGCTCACATATCTTTCACACATCTTATATGAGGCCAACATTTGAGAAAGAACACCAGCTGCCAGGATTTGGTTCTCCAATTGAGCACCCGCTATTTGCAGGAGTGTCATGAGACCAAGAATTGACTTGTTCTCAGTGGGAGCATCACAGGGCACAGAATAGTGACCATACATTCTATCAGGGCTGTAAATCTGAAACGTCAATTTTTCTGCTCCTCTTATGCTGCCTGACCTGTCATGTTCCTCCAGCTCCACACTGTGTTGACTCTGACTCCAACATCTGCAGCTCTTGATATCTCCGAGTGACTGTGCATAGCAACCTTTTGAAAAGAGATATCACTTATGAGCAGCGGTTGTGGGTAGCTCTGATTCCCATTCCTTCCTTTAATCTGGCATGCAGAGATTACTAGTAATGTCTTCTTCATCACTTAGATCAGATAACATATCACAGACTGGTCTGTGTCATTCAATTCCAAACCAGACAGTTTTTGTACTGCCTGAGCCTTTGGTGGATATAAAATAAAGATGGTACTGGGGAAGGATCACCATAGCCATTTAGCTATTCTACCCTAGTGGCCAAAACGACATAGATTCCTGAAGGTTGTACGTTTGGCATGGTATGTATGCAGTAAATACTAATAGTACGGAAATTGCTCTCTGAGATGCCTCAGAGCGGAATATGTTGTAAGGAGGAAAGTTGAATTCTAATGCACTTTCCATAACATTCAACTTGAAATATTTCAGCATATACTTGGTTGGTTAGCTGAGTTGGCTGGATTGCTGGTTTGGGATGCAAAATGATACCAATAGTGTGAGTCCGATTCTTGTACCGGCTGAGTTTACCGTGAAGGACTGTATGCCAGGGAGAAGTTGTAATTTCAATAATATTTGAAAAAACAAAGCTGTCAATAGGAAATTCTGCATTTTCACCGAGTTATCTCTTCAAAAGTCAGGAGGATACAGCGCAGAAACAAAAAGAAGGGGAATGGGTCAAAGCATCGCAATGTGGACAAGTCTGAGGCCGATCTCCTTAATGATGAGACCAGGAGCTTTAAAAGATTGGTGTGTCAAGACAAACAGACCATTACAGGATAGATTTCAAGTAGAAAAGATTGCTTTTATCTCAAGGCAGTTCAAATTCATGAAGCTTGGCCAGACTGCATCTGGAATTCAATGTTCAGTTTTGGTCAGCATGCCTCAGAGAAGGCCTTTTGAGGAGGTAAATTGTAGATTCACCAGAATGATAGCAGGGCTTAAAGAGTTAAGTTATGGAGACCGGTTGTCTGGACATAGCTTATCTCTTCAGTTTAGATGGTCCACATTGATCTCAACAAAATATTTAACATGATGAATAGATTCATTAGGATAAATATAGAGGAACTGTTTCCTCTTGGGGTGAATCCAGAACAAAAGATTAATACTTAATATTGGAACCCAAGCTGAGCAGGAGCAGCTGTCTATACAGAAGACAGGGGAAATCTGAAATTCTCTCCAGAAGGCTGTGTTTGTGCATCATTTTAAATTTTCTGATAACATGGTGTGAAGCTGAATGAACACAGCAGATTCTCCAGCATCGGCAGTTCCTACTATCTCTGTATAAATTTTCTGATAGTTTTCTTTTGTTCAGTGAGGTTTTGAAGGAATTTAGAGCAAAGCGTGGGAAGATGAAGTTGAGCTGGGATCATCAATAATCCAATTGAATGATGGAGCCGGCCTATTTGAATGTTTTAATGAACATTATTTGTGAAGCGTGTACATCACATAGAGGTTTCAAGGTGATGATGTCTTGCTTTAATCTCTTCAAACTGAGAAAGACAGAACTTTAAAATAAAGCAATGTAACCAAATTAACTCAGTATGTACTCGGGCTCAGATACAATAGTATTTTCAATTGGCAACATCAATGTGATATGAAACCCACGATAATCTCAACGGACATAAGATGAACTGACGACTCTGACACATATCAGTTATGGTCAATAAAACTTGTGATCAACAGTCAACCCACAATTGAAACTGATTCATGTCATTTGGTGCCTTTGTTTCCGATTAGTAGGAAACCAAAGGACATCTACATGCTACTGTAAATGTCAGCAAAGAAATCACTGGTGAGGAGTGAAAAAGTTGACGATGTGAAGACTAAATGCAAGGGTGCCCGTTATAATACCTTAAATTACAGGAAGAATAAAGTATTTGTTTTTTAATGATATAAGATGCACAAACAATGTGTGTACGATACAGAGGTCAGGGTGTTTTCTCTTGCATGCAAATACCATAGACTTTTGCCTTTATTCAGAAAAGATAAAAATAAAGGTGTGCATTAGTATTTCAGTGGGAGGACTCTGCTTTGCTCCTGGAAAACATATTATTCATACACCACTGTAGAATATTGCCAAATTGTCCCTGTAGAACATAGAACATAGAACATAGAACAGTACAGCACAGAACAGGCCCTTCAGCCCACAATGTTGTGCCGACCATTGATCCTCATGTATGCACCCTCAAATTTCTGTGACCATATACATGTCCAGCAGTCTCTTAAATGACCCCAATGACCTTGCTTCCACAACTGCTGCTGGCAACGCATTCCATGCTCTCACAACTCTCTGCGTAAAGAACCTGCCTCTGACATCCCCTCTATACTTTCCACTAACCAGCTTAAAACTATGACCCCTCGTGCTAGCCATTTCTGCCCTGGGAAATAGTCTCTGGCTTTCAACTCTATCTATGCCTCTCATTATCTTGTATACCTCAATTAGGTCCCCTCTCCTCCTCCTTTTCTCCAATGAAAAGAGACCGAGCTCAGTCAACCTCTCAAAGCTGTAGCTCGAGGTTAATTTCAAAGACTATGTTTTGACAACTTAATATGATGCTTTTCGTTATATTAATTTTTTAAATTATATTGGGCCAAATTTTTACAGTAGAACTAAAATAGGTGAACCTGGATTTTAGATGTTATTTTCTCTCTATTTGATTGCTTTATAATTCTGATGGAATTACTGTGTGCCCTGTGTCTGCTTCATATGCTCTTCAGGCTCCAAATGCCTCAAGTATTATATTTTATTAATAGGAATAGGACAATCTAACTGTTGTTCAGTATGATATTTATATAGATTGAAGGAATTACTCATGGATGATGATTAAGTACTATTGATGGAACGCCCCCCTCATTTGTAATGACTGTAAGGCTCTATCTCCTTATCACTATGAATTAGAACATTATTTTACTGTTCTCTGTTCATTTAAACCCCAGTGGATCACTGAATCAATTGAACAGGTAATGGCAGGAAGGCAAACTGCTCAGACACACACAAACTGGTGTTTCTGTATCATGGGAGGCCTTACAGCTCCTTAAGCTTATTCTACCTTTAACTTAGATAACGGACAAACTGAATCCGAACTCCATTGACCTGCCCTGATTCCATATTGCTTCATTTTGCCAAATGAAAATCTACCAGTCTCTCAGTTCTGAAACTTTCAATTGAAATTTAACCTTTTTGGATGTCAGAGTTCCAGATTTCCGTCACACTGTGTACAACGCTGCTTCCTGACGGTGCCCAAGATCGGCCTAGCCCTGATGTTACGTTTATGCTGTGTTGTTCAGAATTCCCAAACCAAATGAAACAGCCGGAACATTGGAACAGGAAGAGGCCATTTAGTCTCTCAAGCCTGTTCTGCCACTTTGTGAGATCATAGCCAATATGTGACCCAACTCTGTATAGCCACCTTTGCTCTATGTTCTTTGATACCCTCAGCTAACAAAAATAAATCAATCATTTTTTAAAAAAAATTGACAATTGTGAAGTAAGGTCTAAATGCAGCCACCCTTTGTATAAAACAATTATTCCTGAAAGGCCTGACTCAAATTTTTTGAAGACGCTCGCCGCCGTAGACTTTCAAATGAGCAGAAACATCTTTTTACGACTTTTCCCCTTTTTATTTTAAAATCTTCAATCAATTTATGCCTTAATATTTTTGAATTGTAGCAGGTACAGCCCTTGTTTGTGTAATCTCTCTTCATTATTTCACCCTTGTCGGTTTTTAGAAGTATTATTCTGATAAACCTACATTTACAAGGTTAGAATATCCTTTCTAAGACATGGTGTCCAAAACTCCTCTTGAGATGTGGTCTGTCTGGAGCTTCATATCACTGAAGCATGATTTCTATCCTGTTGCATTCTAGTAAGGCCATTAGCCAATTCAATTATTTCATTTTCCCCTGTCTACCCAATAGAGTGCTTTAATCACCATACATACCAGGAAGCAATGGGAGATCTGTTGATTCCCCTCAGCAAAATGTCTTGCCTCAAGTTGGTACCTTGGGGGAGAAGGTATTCGAAACTGAGGCAGATATTGAACCTGAAATGTTATGTCCATTACATGGACTTACCTGTGGAATAATTTGCCTCTTTTTGAAATTAAAGTTCAAAACACATTCTCTCAGCTAATTCACTCCCTCTTCAATGCAATGAAATTGTCTTTAGCTTTCCCAGTTTTCTATTTCTTTCACAAGTTGAAAACCCAAGTCAGCCTCCTGCTGCTTATGGCCTGGGCCGTATCATGCAGTACATGCTGTGGTTGCTGATTGGTTTGTGGAATTGTGACTAGTTGTGGATGCTACAGGTCATCAGCCTGACGACAGCTCTCTGGTTCCTGGGAAAGTGAACAGCTTGTGGGTGTGAATGATACCGTGGAAGCCTTCAGGCCTCAGAAATGGAAGGTAGAGTCTCTCTTTGTCTCTGCAGTAAATAATACTTGGAACTAAAAGAAAACCAGTTGTTTCGCTCAACACTTGTTGTAAGCTGTTGCTTTTAACCGATAAGCCAAAGACTTTGTAATTTGTGAACTGGTCACTCTGTGCCTCCTATGAAGCAGTGAAGGAAACACAAAGAAAGATCAGAGAACTGAAGGATTCGGGAAAAAAAATTTTTATTTATTCATTCACAGGGTGGGGGCGTTGCTGGTTAAGCCAGTATTTATTGCCCTTCCCTATTTGCCCAGAGGCCAGTTAAGAGTCAACCATGTTGCTGTGGGTCTGAAGTCACGTGTAGGCCAGACCAGGTAAGGAAAGCAGTTTCCTTCCCTAAATGACATTTGTGAACCAGACGGCTTTTTCCGACAGTCAACGATGGATTCGTGGTCATTGTTTAGACTCTTAATTCCAGATTTTTAAATTACATTCAAATTCCACCGTCTGTCACGGCAGGATATGAATCCAGGTGCCCAGAATATTACTCGGGTCTTTGGCTACACAGTCCAAGGCCCTCCTTGGCCCCATTCCTCCTTATCTTGGTCAATCCCTCCAAATCTAAAACTCTCTGTGATTCTTTCATTCCTTCAAATCTGGCTTCTTCCACATCCTTAATTTCATAGAATATAACATAGAACATTACAGCACAGTAGAGGCCCTTCGGCCCTTGATGTTGTGCCGACCAGCCAGACCAATCTGAAGCCCATCTAACCTACACTATTCCATATGCTTGTCCAATGACGTCTTAAATGTACTTAACTTTGCTTTGTCTTCACTGTTCCAGCAGTTTTAGCTTCAGGTTCCTACTGCCTTACCATTGTAATTCCCTCACAAACCTCTCTCTGAATCTCCACTATCTGTTTCTGCTCACTTAAAGTGCTCACCTTTTGGTCACTTGTCCTAATATATCACGATGTAGCTCAATGTAAAAAATTACCCAATGACTTCTCGTGAAGCAACTTGGGACTCTAAAAACACTACATATTAACAAGTTATTCTTGAGTGATAATGGGAACTGCAGATGCTGGAGAATCCAAGATAATAAAATGTGAGGCTGGATGAACACAGCAGGCCCAGCAGCATCTCAGGAGGGTCTAGGCCCGAAACATCAGCTTTTGTGCTCCTGAGATGCTGCTGGGCCTGCTGTGTTCATCCAGTCTCACATTTTATTAACAAGTTATTCTTGTTGTATTTAACAGCATTTACATCCAGTATGGACTGGCTTTATTGAAGTTCTTGTCTCCCGTCCCATATTAAAATAGAATGTTCATGTGTTAAAACACTTCCAGATGGAAACCATTGTGTTAATTATATGCAGCATCAATCTGAGAAAAAATTGACTTATTTTGATCGGGTAACATTCTGTGAAATATGTGCCCATTGTAAAGGAGTGTGTTATGATCCCGTGACCCTGTCACACATGCAACACAAATTTAATTGGCTCCATGATTCTTGTGTGTTTCACCTTATTGCTTGATGACCTAGCCATTCATTTTAATCAATGCATCAATGTGGCTTCTCGTAGTCAGAACCTTTTGTAGTTAAGTTAATTTGAGCTTGCCTCTACTTTTACTTTTATCATGGTTTTAGCCTTATACAAAAAGATGAAAAAATGACAATTCTTGCATTTATTTGGCATATTTCATTATTTTGGGATGTGTTACAACCTAAGAGACACTTCTGAAGTGTAGGTGCGGTTGTGATGGAGGAAATGTAGGTTGACAGGGCTGCACACAGCAAGATCCCAGTAATAGCAAGGATACCAGGAAAAACTTGACAACAGCAGCCATGGGATCCTTTATGCCAAGCATCATCATACAGAAGTGCTGAGAAAATGGGGAGGCGGCAAGGCGAAGACAGTCTTACTGTCTGAGGAGTCCCGAGGACGAGGGCAATGTACTGAGGTCGTTGGTTCAAACCCTGCCATGGCAGTAACTGAAATGGAATTAGTGGCAACCACGTTGAATGTTGTGAAAACTCATTTGGTTCACTAGTACCCTTTTACTGCTATTCTTAGCTGGTCACTTGCCCCCTGCTTGTGACTTGATACCCACAGCGATGGGTGCCTGCTCTCTGGGATGGCTTAGCAAGGCACCCAGTTGCATCAAAATTTGACGAAACCTGAAGAAAAGAATAGACCACTGTATGGTCAAAACAACGAACCCTGGACTGTTTCTGGGTCTCCCGATCTGGATCAAAACCATTCTGCCTATACTTGCAGAGGGCCGAGCAGGACTTGATTTGTTCTTTCAACACGTCAGAGCAAAGCATTAATGTCTGTGATTGGTACTGAGGTAAAATGGGGCTGGTTTTCTGGCAGTTCCTTGAAAATAGAAAGGCACAAAATTTCAGTCCCTTGTCCAACTCAAGATAGCTACTGTACTTAACCCCTTAGAAGTGTAAGTTTTGTAATTGATACCACAGAATCCCTACGGTACTGATAGAGGCTATTCAGCCCATCAGGTCAGCACCAACTCTTTGCAGAGTATCGCACCTGCCTTATCCCTGTAACCCAGCATTTACGAAGCCTGCTCATCTCTGGACACGACAGACAATTTGGCCCCCACACCTCAGGAAGGACATACTAGCCCTGGAGCGTGTCCAGCGGAGATTCACACGGATCATCCCTGGAATGGTAGGTTTAACATATGGTGAACGGCTAAGGATCCTGGGATTGTGCTCATTAGAGTTTAGAAGGTTGAGGGGAGATCTGATAGAAACTTACAAGATAATGTGTGGTTTAGAAGGGGTGGACGCTAGGAAGTTGTTTCCGTGAGGTGGGGAGACTAGGACCGGTGGGCACAGCCTTAAACTTAGAGGGGGTAAATTTAAAACTGAAATGAGACGACATTTCTTCAGCCAGAGAGTGGTGGGCTTGTGGAATTCATTGCCACGGAGTGCAGTGGAGGCCAGGACGTTGGATGCCTTCAAGGCAGAGATCGACAAATTCTTGATCTCAGAAGGAATCAAGGGCTCCGGGGAAAGTGCAGGGAAGTGGAGGTGAAATGCCCATCAGCCATGATTTAAATGGCGGAGTGGACTTGATGGGTCGAATGGCCTTACTTCCACTCCTATGTCTTATGGTCTTACGGTCTTAATTTACCATGGCCAATCCACCCGACCTGCACATCTTTGGACTGTGGGAGGAAGCTGGGGCACCTAGAGGAAGCCCACGCAGACAAAGGGCAGAATGTGCAAACTCCACACAGACATTTGCCAGAGGTTAGAATTGAACTGGGTCCCTGGTGCTGTGAGGCAGCAGTGCGAACCACTGAGCCACTGTGCCATATTAATAGTGATGTCAAACAGATAGCCACATTTGTCTAAAACTGGAGTCTGTGGCTGGTGTACACACTGGGAACTGAGTTAGGATCCAATGAGGCAGTGCTCCTTAAACATCTTGCCACTGTGACCCATTTTGAGGCCTAAAACATCTTGCATCCCCTCTGTGAGGCATGTATGGGTGCGGGGTCATTGGGGGAAGTTGTGAGTTGTTGGGTGGCCTGTGAGAACAGGAAACTGTTAGAATAGGCACACAGTTGATAGAACATGGTCAGAACTTTGTGAATATCATTCCTACCTCAGAACTTGTGGCCTCAACATTTCAGATCATTTTGGGAAAGATCACATGGAGTGCTGTGCTAAAGCTGCAGCACTGAGTTTCTGCCACTAGTTGTCCTCAGTGAGCAACGGGAAGTCAGAAATCTTTTACAATGATGGAAGCCAATGAATATGTTCCAATGTCTTCCATCGAGCCAGCCAGTTTCGAAAGAAAAAAAAACATGCCTAGCCCTCAGAAATCCTTCAAAGTAACTCTTAGAGTAGATCATCTTACAGTACAATGACAATTCGTAGACAAAGCTGGTGGCTACCCATGCACAGAAAGATCCCACAAATAGGGAATGGAGTGATTTAACATTTACATAGATTTTTACAGCATAGAAACTAACTATTCAGCTGATGTGGTCCATTTTGGTGCATTTGGTTGATGCTTATTTCAGATGGGGAGGATAGGATGCTAGTTGAAAAAGAACAGTGGTGAAAACCACCAAATATATGCAATTAGATTATTCATTGGTCCACATAAAGTAAACCATTGCTGCTGTAATTCTGATTTGGAATTACTTGGCACGGCATTGGCAGTCTTAGAATCTCTAAAACAATAGTTCATGTGATGGATAATGTCATACATTTTCAGTATGGGACCAATTCCCTACTATCAACCCATATTCTTCCTGACCTAGGAGTGCTTGATATTGGTCCAAGATGCAAGGTCTGGAAAGCCTTTCCTTTTCTCAGCTGAGACATCCTGGCATATAGAAAACATAATAATTTCTGAGAAATGTTGCCAAGTACACTGTCAATTTGAAACTTCCCTCCTGAAGAAATACATTCTTAAGCAATACTTATGCAAGTTTGCTATTAGTTTTAATTGTTCTATTTAGAAATAAGCTTCATGCTGGCAGAAAGGCTATTTCATTTTAAAGGGTGACTTCTCTTGCAGCCATATTTGCCGACAACAACATCATTGTCCTTGACTTCAGATCAACCACAACTTCACTTTTGTTGGAATTTCCTAGAATCATAGAATCCCTACAAGATTCTGCCTAGTGAATCTGCACCGACTTTCCAAAGAGCATCCCACCCAATTCATCCTATCCCTATAACCCTGCATTTCCCATGGCTAGCCCACACACCCCTGGACACTATGGGCAACGTAGAATAGCCAGTCCACCTAACCTGCACATCTTGTGGAAGGAAATTGGAGCACCTGGAGGAAATCCACACAGACATTTCATTTCAAATAAAGCAGCATTATATTTTTAAATAAACAAAAATGTACCTACTGCAGGGTTTGGGATGACACTCTAATACATGACAACTCCCACGAACTAAAGTTGCCTGAAAAAAAATCATCTGTCCATGTTTGCCATTGTTCCTTTAAGAGGTGAGTCCACTCTTCTCTGGCAGGCTATTAAAATTCTGTCTTTTTTTTAATGAAGCAGCTTTTTATCACTCTTTCTCTCCAGCACTCGATTGGAAAAGAGCTCTCTACAGCTAATTGACTTGAGGAGTTGTTGATAAGAATGGTCATATTTGCGACTGCTGTCACTGAATCTAATTACAAATTGAAGCTTCTCCTTTCATGACAAATCAGATGTGCAGCTCTCCCTCTTTCTCCCCCCCCGTCCCCCCACCTTTCTAAACACCACTCTTTTCTTCCGGCTTTTAAATGCCAAGAATAATTATAGTTTTGCAGACGTAGCGGGGAGGACAGATTTGGGAAGAAACATAGAATTATGTGTACCCAACCTTGGAGCCTGATGTTTTTCGACTCGGCTCACTCGTGACCTTAAACAGATGTCTGAATAAATGCTCTCTGATGAAGGGTCTAGGCCCGAAACGTCAGCTTTTGTGCTCCTGAGATGCTGCTTGGCCTGCTGTGTTCATCCAGCCTCACATTTTATTATCTTGGATTCTCCAGCATCTGCAGTTCCCATTATCACTATGAATAAATGCTGATCTCCCACCTCAGCAGTTCTTTTAAAGAGTATTGCAGAATTGGTGTTTTGTAGTAATGGGGATAATTTTAACAGCCAGGTTTGACTGATGGTCTGCAAACAAATTCTTGCACTTGAAAGGACACCATCTGATGGAAATTAAATACTTTGCAGTGGTGCCTATAAGCTCTACCAGCCTGTTAAAGACTTTGTGGGATACTGGAGTGCAACACTGCTTTTGTATAATGGCTGTGCCTACACTGCACTGCTAGATGCATATTGACTAAAAAACCTCAAATCATGGCTAACTTGCTGCCTTTCCTTGTCTGACATATGAACTGGTGTAGGCCAATCAGCTTTTCTGTTTGTTATTACAGAGATTCCAGCGCAGACAGGCAGTGTACCTTTAAAACAGTTACTTGACATCATGTGTAACACTCTTGCATAAAGATACCCACCTCACCTTCAGTCAAGCTCTCAGACAATTAGGTCAGTCTGGCATGTTCAGTCAGCTACGTGCATGTAATTTGTAGTAACATCAATAAGCACTGAAACCAGACTATGAGTACGAGATGCTATAGCAGTGTAAATAGTTAGTGTTGTTAATGAACTTCAAGACATCTGTCTCAAGGAGTACCCAGTCTTTGTGGTATATGTTATGTGAGCTAACATATAGGACAGCACTCAGACCATATCATATCTAGAAGACACATCATTCTAAAGCTGGTGCTATTATGCAGTTAGGTTAAGGTTGATTGGCCTTAAATCCCAAGGCAGCAGATGGTGAAATTTTAATTCAATAAAATCTGGAGATAAAAAAGAGACTAATGGCAGCAATCAAATTATTGCTAATTGTCATGAAAATTCAGCTGGTTTGCCAGTGTCCTTTAGGATACGACATCTGCTGTCTTTACCTGGACTGGCTTACATGTGACTCCAGACCCATTGCAATATGGTTCACTCTTGACTGCCCCCTGAAATGGCTCGGCAAGCCAGTCAAACTACTACAAAGCCCATACAAAGGGACTAAAGTAGATTGACTGGTCAGCGTCAAACCAATGGTAAACCTAACACCCCCTGACGCTGCAAAGCCTTCCTTATTAACGTCTGCACCAAAATAGGGAGAGCTGTTCCACAAACGAGGCAATCAACAACCTGTCATTCTCATGCTCACTGAGTCATAGCGGACAGACAATAACCCAGACACCACCATTACCACCCTGGGTGTGCCCGGTCCAACAGGACAGACCTGACAGAGATGGTAGCACAGAAACTACAGCCAAGAAGCAATTACCCTGCGAGTCCCTGGTTTTGATTCTAGCCCATATGAAGTCTGATGGCGTCAAATCAAACATGAGCAAGGAAACATCCCACTGATTACTCCCTACAACCACTCCTCACCCTTTCTCCACAGCTGCTCCATGTTGAACATCACTTGGAGGTGGCATTGAGGGTGTTAAAGGCACACAGGGCTCTCTGGGTGAGGGACTTCACTACTATCTCTGCTCTGGACTGTTTCATTAAGTACCCTACTGATCGAATTGGTCAAGTCTGAAAGGATGAGCCTGCTTGACTGGATCTGCGGCAGGTGCTGAAAGAACCAACAAGAGGGAAAAATCTATTTGATCTTGTTCTCACCAAGAGGTGTCTGTCCCTGATTGTATTGGTGAGAGAGACCACTGCACAGTCTTTGCGGAGACAAAGTCTTGTTTTGGCTTTGAGTGTACCCTCCATTTTGTCATGTGGCACTAACACCATGGTAGATGGGACAGGCTTCAAACACATCTAGCAGCTCAAGACTGGGCATTCCAAAAGGGCATCAGCTTAAGACTGGGCATTCAGAAGGGGCATCAGCTCAAGATTGGGCATTCAGAAGGGGCATCAACAGCAGCGGAATTTTACTCTTACATAATCACATCCAGACATATCCCCCACTCTACCCTTACCATCAAACTAGGGCAACAACCCTTCTTCCGTGAAAAGGGCAGGAGGACATGCTAGAAGCAATGCCAGACATAGCTAAAAATGAGGTGTCAACCTGATGAAGCCACAACATGGGACTACTTGCATGCCATTCAGTGATAGACAGAGCTAAGGTCAGCCCAGAAACAAATCAGCTCTAAGCCCTGCTTTCCCAGCACATCCAAACAGCTAACAGCAAACTGGGGCCACTGTCTTGATTAGTATAACCCCGACAATACTTGAGCAGTGTGACTCCAGCCCAGCTAAAACAACCCACTTGATTGATACCCCATCCACCAACTTCAACAGTCATGCCCTCCAACCACAGGATGGACAGTGACAGCTACCATGTGGAAAAAGCTGTGAAATACTCTCTATAGCTCCTTTGACAGTACCTTCCAAATCTGCGACCTCTCCCAGCTCGAAGGATTGGGCCAGTAGATACATAGGATCACCACCACCTGCAGGTTCCCCTCCGAGTCACACATGACCCTGACTCAGAAATATTTATCATTATTCCTTCACTGTCAACTGGGGCAAAATCCTGGAAATTCCTTTCATGTGGTGTTTCTACATTTCAGAACATGCAGTGATTCAAAAAATGCTTCTCACTACCTTCGCTGGTCGTCAAAGGTGATTATCGATGAACAATCAATGTTAATGTAGCCAGAGATTCCCAGGTCCCGTGAATGAATTTTAAAAAAATAGATTTCCTAACTTGATTCTGTATTCCTTACTTCCCTTACCTAAATAAATAAACTCAGATTTGAGATTTTCAGTTGATCCTCACATTTAACAGCTTTTTGAGGGGGTTTGAGTTGGTCGGGGTGAGGTCCCAATTTCAGGATTCAACTCTGCAGTGGGTGAAGAAATGCTTTCTGACATCAGCCTGAACAGCCTAGCTCTAAGTTTAACATTATATTCCCTTATTTCAGACTGTATGACCAGAAAAAAATAGTTTCTCTTCATATACCTCATCAAATCATTTTAAGCAGATCAATTTGTAAACTCCCTAATCTTCTAAATTTGGGAATTAAGCCAAGTTTTTGCAGCCTGCCCCACACTTTAACTCTTGTAGCCCCAATATCATTGTGCAGACAAAAACATCCCAAATACCCTCTGATAATCTGGAATTGTTAAGCAAAGCTGAGAGAAAAATATTGACCTACACTGTATTCAAACTTGGGCACTGCTACTGAATTTCTTGAAATAATACCATGAAATATTCAATCCAATGTTGAGGTTGAAATTGACTGATTCCTGGGATGGCAGGATTGTTGTATGAAGAGAGTCAAGATCAATTAGAACTGTATTCAGTGCTGTTCAGCAGATTGGGGGTGGGGGGGGGGGCGGGGGAGGGGTGCGTCCGAAACACCTGTAAAATTCTAACTGGAATAGGCAGAGTAAACCCAAGAAAGGATATTTCTGAGGAGTGGGGAGTTCAGAACCAGGAATGATAATGTAAAGATATGGGTAGGCCATTTAGGACTTAGATGAGGAGAGATTCCTTCACGCAGAGAGTGGTGAGCCTGTGGAATTCACTGCCAAAGAAATCAGCTGGGGCCAATACATTGAATATTTTCAAGAAGGAGACAAGCATAGTTCCTGCAGTGAAAGGGATGAGACAGTATAGTTAAAAGAGGGAACAGGGTACTTGAGTTGGATGACCAGCACGATCATAATGGCAGAGCTGGCTCAAAGGGCTGAATGGCCTACTCCTATTCCTATTTTTTTGTGTTTCTATCCAGAAAGGGTATAATAGAACAAAAACAAAGATGCTGGAAAAGCTCAGCAGGTCTGGCAGCATCTGCAAAGGGAAAAACAGAGTTAATGTTTCGGGTCCAGTGACCATTCCTCAGAACTCTTCAGGTTTTTTTAATATGGGAGTATGATAGAATTGGTTTTTGCCAGCTCAGTCTCATCATGGCCTTCTCAATGTTTCATCGTATAGGATATATTTCCTGACTCCTGTGTAGAATTATGTTGAATTTACAGCACAGAAACAGGCCATTCTGCTCAACTAGGGTAAGCTGCTATTTATACTTCGTATGAGTCCTCATACCTTCCTCATCTTCACTTTATCAGCACGTCCTTCTGCTCCTTTTTTATTCATGTACTTGTCTAACTTCCATTGTAAGCCCACCATTGTTAGTCACCATCATCAGCTATCCCTGCATTTGAGGATGATGTCTACTCAGGATTGCAAATTTCTGCTGTGGGTCTTCATGTGGCTGAACTGTAATCAACATGGCTTAGAGTAGGATTTCCAACCTTCTCGGATTTCTCTGGAATTCCTTGAGGATTGAAGATTGTGAGAGAAAAATCCAGGGACGTTGAAAATGGTGTTTCTTTAAATACTTCAATTTCTTAATTAAACAAATTTTGGAAATAGAGGAAAACAGTCCAGTACTTGGACATCTTGTGTGATTATAGTCCAAGAATATGTTCAGTGGCAATTCCGGTTGACAGTCATGCGGTAAAAGATCTTTATCTTGGTAAAAGAAATTTCAATGTTTTGCAATGTGTTTTTGTAAAAAAATAACTCATGGGATGTTGGTGACAAAGTCGACATTTGCTGATCATTGTTTATTGAACTTGCGAAAGGGGCTGCCTTGCTGAATTGCTGGCAGTTTGTGCAGTGAAAGTGCTCTCAGTGATGCTGATAGATGGGGTGGTTTCCGAACTCATTGCAAAACATGCATTTACAATGCAATTTCTACACATGGAGCTCTGAAACCAGCTGGAACTCACTGATGTCAGGCCCAGCGAGCTCAGGACCCTCAATGTCAGTTTCATCCTATTGCAGCTCAAGGAGCGTGTAACCTTGAAATCAGAGCTAGGCTGTTCCAGACGTACTTCTTGAACAAAGGTTGCTGAAAGCATTGGAAAGCTCTTCCCCTCAAAACCTATCGAGGTGGGAGATCAATCCTTTTTGTCTGTTTGAGTTTGGAATGCATATTTATTGTTCATCCCTATCTGCGCTTGAGAAAAAGGTCATGAACTGCCTTCTTGAACGTCTGCTTTTGATGTGGTGTAGGACATCACAGTGTTGTCAGGGAGGGAGTTTGAAGGATCTGACTCAGCAGCAAAGAAGCAGCGATATAGTTCCAAGTACGTATAGTGAGTGATTTTAAGGTGGTGCTCCCATGAGTCAGTTCTCCTTGTTTATCTAAATAGTAGTGATCACCAGTTTGGAAGGTGATTGAGATTTTATAAGAGTCTTATTGAAGCAAGTTGGGCTTTTGGAGTTAAATCAGAGAACAGTCATGATGTAATTGAACAGTGGAAGAAGTTCAAGGACTGAATGGCCTCCTGTTCTTATTTTCTGGACAGATAAAACAGAGCACGTGCACACACAACTCAACTTTCCTGGATATGACTGACCACCTCAGTCAAAAGGTTGAAAATTAAGTGTGAAGTAAAAGTGCCATTATAATTCACACAAAACCAAAGCAATCAATTTGTACGATTAAGCACCAACTTCCCTGTTTGAGTGCAAGTGTTCCTTCTCTTCATTGTTGAACTTTGATTGCATTTTTAAATTTTTTAAAATGACCTTTGTTTTGCTTAGTTCTTTAACTAAATGAGACATTAGATTTTCATCCCAAGTACAGAAAAACCTCATGCATAGATTGTTATGTGGCCTATTTTCAACCAGCTATTGTTTCAAATCTGGCCTTGCTACTGTTCCAGGCTGTCAGAAATCTAATGACTTTGATATAGTATTTTATTCAGGAAAGCTGCTGCTGTTTCTAAGACACAAGGAGCCTAAAGGTTTACGGTGACTTAAATAGACCTGGCAACAGCAACACAGCAATGTCACATGCCGACTATCAGTTGTCACCCTTCTATTGACAAGTGTTTTTGTTTCCCATTGTAATTAGTTCCGTTCAATGCAATGTGTTTTCCTAGCTAGCTCAATGACGAGGTGAAGATCTCTGCCCTTAGTGTCCTGGATGATTGTCAAATAAACAGATATTCTGATCTGTCTTTATGAGAGCAGATTTTTCTTTAACTCTTGATTTATTTCTGTTTTGTTAAATCAACAAACTTCTGGTTTGGCAACTTTTTTTGTTTCTGTCTGAGTGTGAATGTTATTGATAAGTGGACCAAAATGATGCTTTCCAGGATTAAGTAAATGCAGTCAAGTGTCTGGATGATCCTAAGGAACCTATCTTTAGGAACCTATCAGCAGAGCTGCTAAAACTGGCACGAACTAACAGATTCTGTACACTTCACATTCACTTGTCATCTGTAATCAAAGTTGCATTTGTATAGTGCCTTTGCCATAGCTACCAAGCCCCAAGGCATGTCAGAGGAGCAGAATCAAACAGGGAGCCATACTGAGTGAAAGAAAGTGTTTGAGAAGTATCTTATAGGAGGAGACAGGGATAAAGAGGTCTCTGGAATGAATTCCAAACCTCAGGTTGGAAATGGTTAAATGCTTGACCAGCAATGGGTCAAAGGAGTAAGGCTTGCACACAAGGCCTGAGTTGTAGGAGATCAGAGATCTGCTTGTTTAAGAGGAGGTTGTAGAAGTAGTGTCCTCATCAACTGACCAAATGCAGCTTTGCAGAATACCACACTGCCTACATGAAAATCTGTTGGATGTGCTACTTCTACATATCTAAAGCCAGTAATCAACAGTAACAATGCATTTAGCTGTAGCTGCTCTTGTATGCTCAATGCTGATTTCTAATATGTGCTCATTTATCAGAGTGTGGCTGGAAGATATTTTGATTTATCTCATGTAAAGTTTGAAGATCAGGTCCTCCTCACTGATAATTCAGTTCGTAGAATCCCCACAGAATGGAAGCAGACCATGCGACCCATTGAGCTCACACTGACCTTCCAAAGAGTATCCCACCCAAACCCAACCCCCTATCACCGTCACCCTGCATTTCCCATGGTTAACCCACCCAGCTTGCGCATCCCTGGACACTATGGACAATTTAGCATGGCCAATCCACCTAACCTGCACTTGTTTGAACTGAGGAGAAAACCAAAGCACCTGGAGGAAACCTACACAGACAGAGGGAGAACGTGCAAACTGCACACAGACACTCATCTGCGAACCTGGGTCTCTGGCACTTGAGGCCTAACCACTGAGTCACCATACTGCCCCTTCCGCTGTAAATCAGAAACCCAATTTTTCTCCTTTATCTCATTGGTTCTACATTGCTACAGGCCAAGAAGCATTCTCATTTCCTTTGCCATTTTCACAAGTTTCTTCCAGAGAGGTGGAAGGACTGTTCACACACAACAGCCAATGGCCTCAATCCAGTTTTTAGACGGCCCACTGGTCAGTGTTGAATCTTTTCAGAATGCCGTCTTTGCATCTGTATATTCTGTTGGTGCAGAACCAATTTTGACAACAGAAAATGGGGTCTTGTTCGCTTCCAAATGTTTTGTGGCTATTTTGTGCTGGAGAATTGTGATAATAGCTGTATATTTGTCTTGGACTTCACCTCAATCCAAGCTGACCCAAAGCCCTGTTTGAGATTCTGTGAAATTCCAGCACTGACAGATTTAATGCAAAGAACGGCACAGATCCATAACCATCGGCTTAACGGAGCTTTCATCAACTTAAGTTCAGAAGACTATTTTTAACTTCTCTCTAATCTGTCTATATTGCAGTATAATTTTTTTTCTAATGTTTCTACTGTAAAAATGCACTTGTATCCAAACAATGCAACATTGTTTTCCATGACCACTTAATGAATATATGGCAGAGATCCTGAAAGCTTGCAATCACGTCATTGTTATGAGATTTTCGTTATATGAGGAATCCGATATTGTGCTCGATTTTTCATCTCCCTTTTGTCGTGATTCTATTCTGTATTGCAAACCATTATCTTCAAACCCAAAACAAACTACGCTTCCTGGCCACAGATTCCTTTTCCTGGCATCTGTCAGAGGCTGGAGCCTGTTTGCGCACTCGGTGGTGTCATATGTGACTCTGAGATGAGCTTCCAATCACTTATCCACAACGTAGAGTCAGACCTGCCCAATTCCCCCTTTGTAACATCATTTGATTTTGCCCCTCTGAGCTCTTTCCTACCACCAACGTCACCTCCAACCCACTCCTTTTTTGTGTCTCTGTTTGATTAAAACCTGTATAATTTTTTTTTAGTTCCCCACCGCATCCCAAAACCAGTTCAGTTCGTCCCCTCCCCCCACTGCACGACACAACCAGCCCAGCTCTTCCCCTCCACCCACTGCATCCCAAAACCAGTCCAGCCCGTCTCTGCCTCCCTAAACTTTTGGGATGCAGTGGGTGAAGGGGAAGAGCTGGGCTGGTTGTGTGGTGCAGTGGGGGGAGGGGACGAACTGGGCCCAGGTCGTCCCCTCCACCGACTGCACCACACCCATCCCTTCCTCCCACCCCAAGCCACACCTCCATCTCCTACCTACTTACCTCATCCCACTTCCTTGACCTGTCTGTCTTCCCTGGACTGACCTATCCCCTCCCTAACTCCCCACCTATACTCTCCTCTCCACTTATTTTCTTTTCTCTCCATCTTCGGTGTGCCTCCCCCTCTCTCCCTATTTATTCCAGAACCCTCACCCCATCCCCCTCTCTGATGAAGGGTCTAGGCCCAAAGCGTCAGCTTTTGTGCTCCTGAGATGCTGCTGGGCCTGCTGTGTTCATCCAGTCTCACATTTTATGATCTTGGATTCTCCAACATCTGCAGTTCCCATTATCACTTGACTTTGTGAACTGGCTGTGGTGTGAGACCAACTCTAGTTGAAGAGATGCATTTCATAGGCATAGAGATATAAAGATTGCAGGAGATTTGTCTCGACATGGTCGGGGAAGAAAATCCATTGAGATAGACTTTACTACTCCTGGTGGATTAGGAAACTATAAAAATTGAGGGAAGTACCTGGAGAGGGCCACTTGAAGCTGCTAGAATGTAAAACATGGAAATACAAATCCATTGTAGGGTTGGAGCTACTGCATATGGTTTACAATGTGCATGGAATGTGCAATGTGTGAGTAAGTTTAAAAGGCAAATGATCCTTTTTGTAGTTCAAAATCTAAGTTGTCTTTCATAATAATGCTTAATCAATGGTGTTTTGGTCATCTGTTGCAGTACAGGTTTTAAAATATAAGTTTCAGTAGTGTTACTGTTTTTAACTATTAAATGGAATTCTGGCTTTCTTTTTGAATGTCATTGAGCTCAACAGTTATCATAATACAATCAAAATTTGTGTTTTCATGGCCAAAACATGGTTACATTGTTGCTTGCAGTAGTTTGCTGTTTTCTACTTTACAGTGGTGACTACAATTCAGAAAGTATTTCATTGGCTTTGATTGCTTTGAGATGCCCTGAACTTGTGAAAAGCATTGCACTAATGCAGTTTTTCTTTAAGACTGTTCCAATTAGTCTCTCAGGATGGTTGGATGACAAAAGGTTGTTGAATACTGATTCAAGGTAGTGGAACTCTAAGTCTGGGAGTGGGAAATAATGGAATCATAACTGCCGAGATTTTTTCCCCTTTTTGCTTTCTTTCTTCTCATGGGGAAATAAAGCACCCTATCCCCTGCAGTGCCCACTCTTTCGGTCCATTTTTTAAATAGAAATTATGATTGACCTACTTTTCTAATCAAACTGTTCAGAACTGCCTAACTTTCTAATGCTAGAGATAAACAGCTGACAATGATACACAAAGTATGCTTTTCTTTTCCCATATTCAAAGTTCTTCACCTTGCTCAGATTTAAACAAGCTGGATGATCTGCAGTTCTGAATAAAGTTGCTGTGATAGGTACATTAGTATGATATAAGGCCCATAAATGCAAAATTAGTAGAGGGTTAGCGCAGAGCAGTCAAATCTCTGCAATGCCAACAGAGGCATTCATGACCAGCAACAGAAGCATCCACTGGAAACCTATTTAAACACAGAGAGCAGGATTCACCTTTTTAAGAGCTGCAAAGATCCAAATGGGTGATGTGAACGAGTAAATATCATTCTTAACAATTCTCATGTGTTGGCTTTTACAGGATGTTTTAATCTTTCAGATCTGGGTCAGATTGTTTTGCAACAATGCTTGTTATGAGAGCAAATTGGCCAATTAAAGCTGAATTAATGCAAAAATGTTTACGCATTCTGAATTGATGTTTGAAATAATTCGTGTATTAAAAATGAACTGTACTCATTAGAGCGCACTCCAAACGTGAAATAATAAGCAGGAACCGTCCATTGTGCAGTGAGAGCTGCTGATTGTGGCTGCGTGTTGGAGCTTTTAAGGTTGAAAACTGCCCTTTGCTTCACCTTAATAATAAAATGTGAGGCTGGATGAACACAGCAGACCCAGCAGCATCTCAGGATGCTGCTTGGGCCTGCTGTGTTCATCCAGCCTCACATTTTATGATCTTGGATTCTCCAGCATCTGCAGTTCCCATTATCACTTTGCTTCACCTGCTGGTCTATTTTAGACATGACTGGCAGAACACTCCAAAGACATGAGCCTCTGGCATTGCCTTCAATGTTCCAAGTGTCTTTCATGGAAACCCGTGGCTCCTTCATGATTGAAAATCAGTAAGTAAGTGGTCTCTCAGTGCATGCTGGAAACAACAGACTGGCATCAGGAAATGACGACAAAAGCTTTTGGTTTGTCGCAAACTCCTAAATGGCATCCTGATATCTGTCAGGCAAGCCACCACGCTAGTCTGCATTTGTTGTATTTTCTGCAGTGAACAACATTTCCACACAAGATGGTTGACATAAGCAGTAGGAACTGCAGATGGTGGAGAATCTGAGATAACAAGGTGTAGAGCTGGATGAACACTGCAGGCCAAGCAGCATCATAGGAGCAGGAGACCTGATGTTTCGGGCCTAGGCCCTTCTTCATAAATTTCTGAAGAAGGGCCTAGGCCCAAAACGTCAGCTTCCCTGCTCCTATGATGCTGCTTGGCCTGCTGTGTTCATCCAACTCTACACCTTGTTATCTCTGGCTGAGATAGGAACAGGAACTGGACCTCAGCCTGTTACTCAAACTCTTCAAGTGCCTGAAACCACTGCACTGCTTGTAGGAGGGAGTAGCAGGGTTGTGTCTGGGCTCTTGCCTGGGGCTCACCCACTCCCATCTGTTTTCTTTCACTTTTTATTCTTTTTATTTCTGCTTTTTTTTCCTGGATTATCTTTTTGACGTGTGAGTCACCCGGATTGACATTGCAGTGAGCAAGGGCCACGTGAAGACTGGTAGCTGCTTCCTGGCAGTCAGAAACCATGGCAATGGCATCAGGGACGTCCTCACGTGGGGCCAGCAGCTGCTGTGCACGCTTCAAGATGGCGGCACCGGCAAGAGAACACCTTGGGTGAAGGCAGCCAGAGCGAGGCTCTTGGCGAGGTGGTCGCCAGCAGAGCCAGGGACTCCTGGATGTGGTGGGCCTAGAGTGGGAACTCCTGGCATCATCAAGGTGGCAGTGCGGGCAGGCACCGCTGATTGCAGGCCTGGAGCAGGGACCCCTGGTTATTGGCAAGGTGGCGACGGATTGCAATCGGGAATTCCCGTATGTGGGGCGATTATGTGTTGAGCACGGGACTTGGTGACAGTGATGTGAGCCCCGTGGCAAGGCTCCTGAAGAGTAGCGACACCGATGTTGGTGGACCTGGCACAGATGGTGCAAGACGGCGCAAGAGGGCTGGCAGTGCAGATGTCTTTGGTGAGCCGGCTCAGAGTCATCCTGGAGGCAGTGGAACAAAAACTTTCTTTTTACTCTTTTTATTCTCAGACCATCCATAATGGCACTGTATTGCGGAAACAGTTGGAGCTTTTCACTGTATCTTACCGTATTATTCACTGCAAGTGACAATAAATAATTCAATACAATTCACTGCGGGCAGCTAGAGGTGGGCTTTAAATATGGGTATAGCTACCATCACTGAAAACCCACCAATTAATAATGGACCAGGAGCTGTATGAAAATCTATCATGCTAGTACAGCTATAAAATACAAGACACAAACCGTTCAGTGTTGTTTTTTTTCTTCGCCTAATGTCCATCACTTCCATTAAATTCAGCGTTCAGTATAATACTGCAATTGTGCTTTCTGTGTTTGAATTTTCATTTGGCACGTTTTTGCATTTCTCACTGAAATTTCTTCGCATGGCGCTTTCATCTTTTGGTGCTCTCTCTCTCTCTCTCTCTCTCTGAGTCTCTCCAGCAGTGTTAGCTGTTGCTTGTCCTTTGAATGCAGAAACTTGGTCATTTCTGCACAAACATGATGAAAAGGTTCTGTGTCTAAGGGGAAATCCATTGATACATCAGGATAGTTTCTGCAAGTTATTATCTCCTACCCTCAGAAGTGAAATTTATGAGATATATTGCCTGGTAGTTCAGGGGTTCAAATCCCACAGCAGGGGACGACATATAGAGTGCTACACTGCCTGAGGTATTGTAATTAAGATGAAACATTAACCCTCTCAGCTCGATGCAAAAAATCCCACATGTAATCATGGACATTCTTCTTGCTAATCTGGCTGGGATTTATTCCCACAATAAGTATCATGAAAGCAAACAAAAAAAAACAGATTTTCTAGTCGTTGTCATGTTACTGTGTGTGTGTTCTTATGTTTATTTTTATTCAGTTGTGGGACGTGGGCCATCACTATCTGGGTCAGCATTATTGCCCGTCCCTGGTTGCCCTTGGGAAGGTGGTGGTGAGCTGCCTTCTTGAACCACTGCAATCCGCATGCTGTAGGTTGACCCACAATGCTGTTAGGGAGGGAATTCCAGGCTTTTGACCTAGCAACAGTGGAAAAAAAACAGTGATATATTTCCAAGTCAGGATGCTGAGTGGCTCGGAGGGGAACAGGCATGTGGTGGTGTTCCCATGTATTTGCTGTGCTTGTCCTAGATGGAATTGGTAGTGGATTTGGAAGGTGCTGTCTGAGAGTCTTTGGTGAATTTCTGCAGTGCATCTTGTAGATAGTACAGAGTGCTGCTACTGAGTGTCAGTAGTCGTGGGAAAGGATATGGGACCAATCAAGCATGCCGCTTTGTCCTGGAAGGTGTCAAGTTTCTTGAATGTTGGAGCTGCACCTGTCCAGGCGAGAAGGGTGTATTCCATCATATTCCTGACTTGTGTCTTGTCGACGATGCACAGGCTTTAGGGAGTCAAGAGGTAAATTATTCACCACAGTATTCCTCGCCTCTGATGTGCTCTTGTAGCCAATCTATTTGTGTGCCAAGCCTAGTTGAGTTTCTAGTCAGTGGTAACCCCCAGGAGATAATGGGAACTGCAGATGCTGGAGAATCCAAGATAATAAAGTGTGAAGCTGGATGAACACAGCAGGCCGAGCAGCATCTCGGGAGCACAAAAACTGACGTTTCAGGTGTAGACCCTTCATCAGAGAGGGGGATGGGGAGAGGGTTCGGGAATGAATAGGGGGAGAGGGGGAGGCGGACCGAAGATGGAGAGAAAAGAAGATAGGTGGAGAGGAGAGTATAGGTGGGGAGGTAGGGAGGGGATAGGTCAGTCCAGGGAAGACGGACAGGTCAAGGAGGCGGGATGAGGTAGTAGGTAGGAAATGGAGGTGCGGCTTGAGGTAGGAGGAAGGGATGGGTGAGAGCAAGAACAGGCTAGGGAAGCGGAGACCGGCTGGACTGGTTTTGGGTTGCAGTGGGGGGAGGGGATGAGCTGGGCTGGTTTTGGGATGCGGTGGGGGAAGAGGAGATTTTGAAGCTGGTGAAGTCCACGTTGATTCCATTGGGCTGCAGGGTTCCCAAGCGGAATATGAGTTGCTGTTACTACAACCTTGGGGTGGCATTATTGTGGCACTGCAGGAGGCCCAGGATGGACATGTCGTCTGAGGAACAGGAGGGGGAGTTAAATTGGTTCGCGACTGGGAGGTGCAGTTGGTATACTGTATCCATTGTACCCTGTGTGGCTTCCTCTACATTGGGGAAACCAAGCGGAGGCTTGGGGACCGCTTTGCAGAACACCTCCGCTCGGTTCACAATAAACAACTGCAACTCCCAGTCGCGAACCATTTTAACTCCCCCTCCCGTTCCTCAGACGACATGTCCATCCTGGGCCTCCTGCAATACCACAATGATACCACCCGAAGGTTGCAGGAACAGCAACTCGTATTCCGCTTGGGAACCCTGAAGCCCAATGGTATCAATGTGGACTTCACCAGCTTCAAAATCTCCCCTTCCCCCACCGCATCCCAAAACCAGCCCAGTTCGTCCCCTCCCCCCACTGCATCACACAACCAGCCCAGCCTGTCTCTGCCTCCCTAACCTGTTCTTCCTCTCACCCATCCCTTCCTCCCACCTCAAGCCGCACCTCCATTTTCTGCCTCTGAACCTCATCCCACCTCCTTGACCTGTCCGTCTTCCCTGGACTGGCCTATCACCTCCCTACCTCCCCACCTATACTCTCCTCTCCACCTATATTATTTTCTCTCCATCTTCGGTCCACCTCCCCCTCTCTCCCTATGTATTCCAGAGCCCTCTCCCCATCCCCCTCTCTGATGAAGGGTCTAGGCCCGAAACGTCAGCTTTTGTGCTCCTGAGATGCTGCTGGGCCTGCTGTGTTCATCCAGCCCCACGTTTTGTTGTCTTCCTTTAGTTTGTTGTTTGATTACGAAATATACATGGTGAAAGGATTACCACATAGCACATTTTGCAGCATACCACATTAGTGGCGCCGATACGGTCATCAATGTAACGGAGGAAGAGATGGGGTTTAGGGCCAGTGTAGGTATGGAAGAGGGATCGTTCCATGTAACCTGCAAAGAGGCAGGCATAGCTTGGGCCCATGTGGATACCCTGGCCACCCACTTTGCCTGTAGGAGGTGGGAGGATTTGAAAGAGAAGTTTTAGTTTTCAAGGACCGCAACTACCCCCCACCCCGCCGCAGTGGTCGAAAACACCCTAGACCGGGTCACCCACATTTCCCACAACTCACCCCTCACACCCGCTCCCCGTAACAACAACCAAAACAGAGTCCTCCTCGCCCTCACGTACCACCCCACCAACCTTCGGATTCAATGCATCATCGCCGACACTTCTGCCATCTGCACTCTGACCCTACCACCGAAGACATTTTTTCCCTCGCCACCCTTAGGTGACTCCCTTATGCGCTCCACACTCCCCTCCAGCACCCCGTACACGCGGCACTTTTCCCTGCAACTGCAGGAAGTGCTTCACCTGTCTCGATACCTCCCCCGTCACCCCCATCCCAGGGGCCAAGAAGAAATTTCCACATCAAGCAGATGTTCACCTGCACACCTGCTAATGTGATATACTGTATTCGCTGTTCCCATTGTAGCCGCCTCTACATCGGGGAAACCAAGCGGAGGCTTCGGGACCTTTGCAAGTCACTAATGCACGAAAGAACTGCACCTACCAGTTGCGAACCGTTTCAACTCTCCCTCCCAATCCTCAGATTATATGTCCATCCTGGGTCTCCTGCAGTGCCACCAGAAGATTGCAGGAGCAGCACCTCATATTCCGCTTGGGAACCCTGCAGCTCAGTGGTATCAATGTGGACTTCACAAGCTTCAAAATCTGCCCTCCTGCTCCCGCAACCCAAAACCAACCCACCTATTCCATCCTGCCACCTCAAGCCCCACCCCCACCTCCTACCTACTAGCCTCTTCCCGCCCCCTTGACCTGTTCGTCCTCTCTGGACTGCCCTGTCTGCTCCCTAACTTCCCACCTGCACTCCATCCATGCTTCTTTGACCTGCCTGTCTCCTGTCCACCTATCTTTTCCTTTAACCAACTTCTATCCGCCTCCCGCTCTCTCCCTATTTATTTCAGAACCCCCTCTCCCTCCTCCATTTCTGAAGAAGTGTCTAGGCCTGAAACGTCAGCCTTCCTGTTGCTCTGATGCTGCTTGGCCGGCTGTTTTCGTCCAGCTGTACACCTTGTTACCTCAAAGAAAATCTCAGTGGCCCTGACCAGTTTTTCAATTCCTCTCACAAGGGAAGTACCAGAGGGTTGGAGAACAGAATGTGGTTTGACTTATCAAGATAAATGCAAAACTATTCAATTCCACTGGAGGTTTGAGATGCAGTGTTGATGTTTGTTCTATGTAGTAGCCTGGCCTTAACTTGTCCTGTGGTGAGATGTAATTTGAAGGGGATGCTGAGCTTTTTTTTTCTCGTTTTGGTACGGTATGTGTTACTTGACCTTGTCAGCCTATTTTATAGAGTCATAGTCGTACAGCGTGGAAATGGGCCCTTAGGTCCAACATAATCCCAAACTAAACTAGCCCCAACTGCCTCTTCGTGGCCCATATCCCTTCAGCCTTGTCCTATTTATAAACCTCGATCAGGTCACCTTTTATCCCCTTTGCTCCAGTGAAAAAAGTTCCAGCTGACCCAACCTTCCTTTATCACTGAAACCTTCCATGCTCAGCAACAATCTGGTAAATTTCTTCTGTGCCCACTCTTGCTTAATAATATCCTTCTAAAATAGGGCAACTGTAAATTTGTACTGTAGAAATCTTCAAAGACGAGAAAAACATTAAAACCAAACAAACCAGGAAATGAAGGGATCAAATTGTAGTTCAGGAAGTGGAAAAATGGAAGTGGCTTGAGTGCAGCAGGTTCTGGACTAACGTGCACTGTAGTTCTGAAAGGGCATTTCACCGGTGTGAGTGGAAAGTTGTAGATGAAATAGTGACTTGAATCTTCAAGTACGCTCTCTCTCCAATTGATGTTGGAAACTCCTTCATGTTTCTAATGACGAATCCCAGGTTTCGCTGCTGTTGTCTAGCTGATAGCCAGCCTTCAAACTGTTTCAAAGAGGAAAAGAACAAAGAAAATTACAGCACAGGAACAGGCCCTTTGGCCCTCCAAGCATGCGCCGTTCCAGATCCTTTATGTAAACCTGTCGCCTGTTTTCCAAGGATCTGTTCCCTTTGCTCCCTGCCCATTCATGTTTCTGTCTAGATACATCTTAAATGACGCTATTGTGCCCGCCTCGAACGCCTGCGTTGACAACGCGTTTCAGGCACCCACGACTCTCTGCATAAAGAACTTTCCACTCATATACCTTAAACTTTTCCCCTCTCACCTTGAAATTGTGACGTCTAGTAATCCCCCCACTCTGAGATGGAAAGCTTCTTGCTATCCACCCTGCCTATACCTCTCATGATTTTGTCGACATCAATCAGGTCCCCCCCTTCAACCTCCGTGTTTCTCATGTAAATAATCCCAATCTACTCAACCTCTGTTCATAGCTAGTGCCCTCCATACCAGGTAACATCCTGGTGAACCTCCTCTGCACCATCTCCAAAGTATTCACGTCCTATTGGTAATGTGGCGACCAGAACTGTACGCCGTATTCCAAATGTGAATCAAAGTCCTATAAAACTGCAACATGACATGCCAACTCTTATACTTGATACCCCGTCTGATGAATGAAAGCATGCCATATGCCTTCTTGACCACTCTATTGACCTGCGTTGCCACCGTCTGGGTGCAATGGACCTGAACACCCAGATCTCTCTGTGCATCAATTTTCCCCAGGGCTTTTCCATTTCCCGTACAGTTCGCTCTTGAATTGGATCTTCCAAAATGCATCACCTCGCATTTGCCCGGATTGAACTCCATCTGCCATTTCTCCACCTAACTCTCCAATCTGTCTATATTCTGCATTCTCCAACAGTCCCCTTCGCTATCCGCTACTATCTGTTTTGCATCGGTTTTGCACAAAACTAGATTTCTGTTCTATTTTTGCAAGTGAATTGTTTCAAATTAGTTGCTGTTCTTTGTAAATCACAATCATGAATGCACATCCAAGCAGTGGGGAGAGGGTGAGAATGGATTTGAGACGTCATGAAGTCGGAGATTTGTTATAATCCGCAAATATTGTCATGATCATTTTTAAAATTCACGAGCATGTCATTGATGTTGCTTTCTTGGGCTGCATTTGCTATCCATCCAGAATTGCTGTTGAGAAGGTTGTGGAGAATTGGCCTGTTGAATAGCTGCAATGCACGTGGTATGAATATATTAATGAACTACTGAGGACAGGAGATGAATTGCTTTTACTCAGTGGAAATGAAGTAACAGTCATACAGTTCCAGATCAGGATTCTGCTGATTTTGACAGGGAACATGCAGATTCTGGAGCTGCTGTTTAAATATTTTTGGGTGGTAGGGTTCACACAATTATCAGGTACTGTGGAAGGAGTTTGATGAATTGGTGCATTGTCTCATTGTAACTCCCCATCTCAAACAACAGTTCATTCTCGATCCATTGTTAATTGTAAATTTTCAGTTCGACCGAAAGGAAAAACAGTATTGAGGGATATGGACCAAAGGCAATATGGAGGTAGGCCACAATTAAGTTATAACCTCATTGGATGGTAGAAAGTGTTTGAAGGGTTGAATGGCTGACTTGTTTTCCTATATCCTTACGTAAGAAGGGGGATCAATCACTGGGATGATTTGACTGCATTGCTGTCGTTTATCGATAGTGTTGTCGGAGTCGCACTCGTTCAGCTGAGTGAAGAGTATTTCATTGACACCCGGATTTGGAGTTCATCGGCAGTGGACAGATGTTGAGAAGTCTACTTGCTGTAGAATCTATTGTCTCTGATCTACGGGTCCAGTCACATTGATTAACATAGATCCAAGAACACTTCAGCAGAGGAACAGGCCCTTTGGCATGCAATGTTGTGCTAAACATGATGCCAAATTTAGCTAAAGCCTTCTGAATGTCCTTGATTCATATCCCTACATTCCTTGTATATTCATGTACGTATATAAAAGTGTCTTAAACGGCCCTATTGTATCTGCTTCCACAGCCACCCCGGCAGTGCTTTTCAGACTCCTACCACTCTCTGTATATAAGAATTGTCTCTGACATCTCCTTTGAACTTTCCTGCTCTCACCTTAAATACATGCCCCCAGTTTTAGACATTTCAAATCTGGGAGAAGGGTTACAGTCAGAATCTGTCTATGCATGTCATAAATTTGTAAACCTCGATCAAGTCTTCCCTCAACCTCTGCCACTGCAGAGAAAACAGCCTGAGTCTTTCCAGCCTCTCCTTTCTAGCTCAAGCCCTCAAATCCAGGCAACCTCTTTTGCACCCTATTCAAAACCTCCACGTCCTTCCTGTAACATGACGACCAGAATTGGATACAATTCTTAAGAGTGCAATACTTAAGGCCGAACCAAAGTGTTCTAAAGCTGGAACATGACATCCTGATTCTTGTGCTCGATTCCCGAACTAATAAAGGCAAGCATGCCATGCGTCTTCTTTGCCACTCTATCAACTTGTGTGGCCCCTTTCGGGGAGCTATGAACTGAATCCCAAGATCCCTGTGTCCACAAATGCTGCTCAGGGTCCTGCCATTAACTGTATATTTTTCCTTAACATTTAATTTCCCAAAGTGGAGCACTTCACACTTAATGGATTAAAATTCACTTGCCATTTCTGCAATGGATCTGTATCCTTCTGTATCCTTTTATGACTTTCTACCCTAACTACCACTCTACCAATCATTCTATCGTCTAAAAACTTACTAACCCATCCATCTATCTTGTCACCTCAGTCATTTTATATATATACCACAACAGCAGAGGTCCCAGTACAGATCCCTGCAGAACACAATAGTCCTGGATCTGCAGCCTAAAAAGCACGTTTCCACCACCACCCTCTGCCTTCTCTGGGCAAGCCAGTTGTGAATCCAAGCAGCTAAGTGACCACGGACCCCATGGATCTTAATCTTCTGGATGATCCTACGGTGAAGCGCCTTGTTTTAAGCCTTGCTAACATCCATGTCAACAATATCCACCACTCTATCTTCAATGATCACATTAGTTACCTCCTCAAAAAATTCAATCAATTTACTAAGACATGACCTGCCCTGCACAAAGCCATGCTGACTGTCCCTAATTGGGCCATGCTGTTCCAAATACAGATAAATACAATCCCTAAGAATTCTGTCCAATAGCTTCCCAATGAACGATGAGAGACTCTCTAGTCTATAGTTTCCTGGATTGACCCGATTTACCTTCTTGAACAGAAGAAGAACATTTAGCAACTTGCTCGTCCTCAGTACATCTGCAGTGGTTACCAAGGATACAAAGATATTGCTGAATGCCCCGACAATCTCCTCTCTCACCTCGCTCAAAATCCTTGAGTAGATACCATTGGGTCCTGAGGACTTATCCACCTTAATGCTCTTTCTTGATCTCAAAATGCTGTTATCGTATGAGCATGCTCCACACAAATCCCACTATCCTCCACACCCTTCGCCTGAGTGAATAGTGATGCACAGTACTCATTTCGGATCTTGCCCATATCCTCTGCTTCCGTACACAAGTTCCCTCCTTTATCCTGAATGATCCTACTTTCTCACTATTTATCCCCTTGTTTTTGATGTATGCACAGAATGCCTTGGGATTTCCTTCAACCCTCCTTGCCAAGGTCATTTCATCGCCCTTTCTTTTTCTGCTTTTTCTAATGTCGACCCTGTTCGATTTTAGTTTCCTAAACCTGACATATTTCTGTTTTTGTCCCTTTTGACTAACTTCACAACCTCTCCAATTATCCAAGGGTCTTTACCTCGCCATCCTTGTCCTTCCTCCTTCCTGATCCTAAACTCATAAGCAGGCCTTTAAACAATTCCCATATGGCAAATGTGACAGCTCCCCCCAATTAACACTCCCCAGCTCCTACCTAAAATTGATATAATTTACTCTCCCCCAAGGTCCTGACTTATCCTTCTTCATAGCAATCTTAAAATTGAAGGAGTTGTGATCACTATTTCCAAAATGCTTTCCCACACTTCTCACCAGTTACCTGACCAGGACAAAGTCCAGCATGGCCCATCTTCTATCCATATACTGTGTCAAGAAACTCTCTTGGATAGACTTAATTAAATTCTTAAGCTCACGGATTCTGTGACAGTCAAAGAGAAGCAGTGAATTTTTCTAACCTCATTTCCAACACCTGGCGCATAGCCTTGCATGGCTTGGATAGCACTTGTACATTTAAAACAAAAATGTAAGGATGATGTTCAGGTAAGGACATGGAATTTTGTCATGTGGTCATATTCTCTCTTGTTGGAGCTGATTGCTGCTTAGCACTTGTGTGGTGCAAATGTTACTTATCGTTTATCAGGCCAAGCCTGATCGTTGTGCAAGTCTCACTGTATTTTCTCATCGTTGATTTCACTGTTGGAAAAGTCATGAATTCTGCTGGACACCTGGACAATATTCAATGAACATTCATGTCTTCACTTTGGTTCAAATGAAGACATGACTTCAACCAGTGCAGGTATCCAGTGAATGCCACTGACTCAATTTTCTATTCGTCTGCTTCACACCACATTCAATCAGAAGTTGGCTTGGTGGAAATGACAGATTGCAGTTTCCTTCCTTTTCAAGCTCAGGATCTCTGATCGTATTTGTGGTAAATCCTGAATGAGGTTATGAGAAGTGTGAGCCTGACGAAAAGTAAACTGAGCCTTAGTGTGCAACTGTTTGACAGCACTGTCATCCAGATGTTGCATTACTTTGCTGATGATTGAGAATACATTGAGGCCATAATTGGTCAGCACAATTTGTCTGACTGTTACATGATAGGTCATCTTTCTCTGAAATGTGAGTGTCGCAAGTGTTTAAAAATGTACTGGAAAACATTTACTGTTGGTGTGCTGACCTTGGGGCACATTGTTCCAATACAGTTTGTGGGATGCTGCCAGGTGCCATGGCATTTGCAGTATCCAGAACATTCAGTCTTGTCATTGCGTGAAATAACTTGAATTGCGTGTAAGTTAAGATCTGTGATGCCTCCTCAGGATGAGGGCAAGAAGATCATCCAGACTGATGCTCTGAATGGTTTCATCTGCCTCTTCACCTTTTGTTCGTAACATCTTGTAATAACTGCCATGTAGCCTGATGAGAAACTAAAGCTCATCTTGATTCATTTGCATTCGAAGGTGCCTATTTTTCACAAACAAAAGGACCCATCACTGAGTGGGAAGCATGGAGAATGTTATCGACATCAGTGGTGAGACAATGGTGGATCTTGACCAGAAAACCATTGTTATGTTGGTGAAATGCAAACAAAAATCTATATGATGTAAACTTTATTCTCAGCTAATCCCTTTCTCAAATGACAGATTCTGATTTTGGTTCCTGGAAAGCCTCCATTGTTGGAGGACGAGAAGCCGTATCCACTTGAAGCAGCACAGGCTTCTGCGATGACTGTGGAAACCACTGCTTATGCCTTGCTTCAAGCATTGTCAAGGAATGATATTGACTATGCAACACCGATTGCGAGGTGGCTAACGATGCAACAGAACTATGGTGGTGGATTTCACTCGACGCAGGTAAATGCTTGAGATCACAACAACAGGCATTCAGATATTTCCATTGATCATGTTACTAACTGGTGGTTGTTGCAGTTTGCAATCAAACTGGACACTGCATTTTCATCTGCAGGTTTGGTGCATTGGCACAAATTCCAGTTCTTCAATGGTGTTAATCCTTGGTTAAATTCTGACATACACTTTGCCTGTGCATCACTTTTCCTTTTGGCATTGTCCTTGAAAAGTGCCTGTTTCTGTAAACCTTCACTTGCTTGTCACAGGATCATTGAGGGACAGCATAATAGAGTGCTATGGCAATGGAACAGACCCTTCAGCAAATTGTATGTGCCCTCACAAGATGCAAGTCCCGAACTATTCTCATCACATTTCCCAGCACTCGACCCAGAGCCTTGTATGCCTTGGCATCGCAAATGCCCAATCACAGACTTGTTAAATGTTATCACGGTTTCTGCCTCTGCCGCCCACACAGTCGGTGCGTTCCACATTCTCACCACAGGTTGGGTGCAAAAACAAGTAAGTTTCCTCAAGAGATAGTAGGAACTTGCCAATGCTGGAGAATCTGAGAGAGCAAGGTGTCGAACTGGATGAACACAGCGAGCCGAGCAGCATCAGAGAAGCAAGAAAGCTGACGTTTCAGATCGAGACCCTTCTTCAAAACCCAGGGAGGAGAAGGGGATTCTGTAAAAAATAGTGAGAAGTTGGGAGGCAGACAGAAGATGGAGAAAGGAGAAGATAGGTGAACTGTCCCGTGCTGTCCACTCACTGTCCCCTGCTCCAGAATCATAGAATCAGAGAATTGTACAGAATTGAACAAGCACTTCATTCCATTGTGTCTGTAACCACTGAAGCCACACTAAGTTGACATTCGGCTCATGTTCTAGCAATAGGCCTATTGCCTTGAATGTTATTTCATTTTACGTGCTGTACCAACCCTTTTTCTTTCATGTGAAAAGATTATCCACCTCAACTGAAGTCCCAGACAATGAATTCCAACCCCCCAGCACCTTCTGGGTGTCTTTTCTTTCCTGAAATTCCTTCTGAGCTTTTAGCTTAAATGTATGTATCTCTTCCTCTACCACCACCGCCCCCCGACCGAACCCATTATGGACCTTCTTTTTACCTCGCCCCTACCCATATTAATCTAAACAATTTTTTCAGGACCTCCTTCAACCTTCTCTACTCGAAAGAAAACAATCCAACCTTATCCAGATAAAACAGTGATGCTAGAGACAATGGGAACTGCAGATGCTGGAGAATCCAAGAGAACAAAGTGTGGAGCTGGCTGGACACAGCAGGCCAAGCAGCATCTCGGGAGCACAAAAGCTGATGTTTCAGGCCTAGACCTTTAATCAGAGATCGGCAACAGTGATGCTGCCCGGCCTGCAGTGTTCCTCCAGCTCCACACTGTGTGATCTCAGACTCCAGCATTGGCAGTTATTGCTAACGCAAACTTATCCAGACTCTCCAAAGAGTTAAAATGCTTCACCCCCTCAGAACATCCTGATGAATGTCCTCCACACATGCTCAAATGCAAACACCTCCTTTCTATAATGGAGAGACCAGAACTGCACTGAGCACTTCAGCTGGGGCCTAACAAAAGTCCTGTACAGCTCTTGAGCCAGATGCTTTCTGAACTGTCCCTTTAAGCTGCCATTCCATGTTCAGGAATCTGTGGACAAGCACCCCAAGATCACACCATTCCTCTGATCTTCCTAGTGTCCTGGCATTTCTTTGAATGATTCCTTGCCTTGTTAGTTTGTCCAAATTGCCTTATTGATCAGGGTTAACATTCCATCTACCGTTGACCTGCCCATTTGACCAATCTGTAACTTTGGATTCAACTTGCTGTATTTTCCTGGACCCCCCGAGCTTTACCTTCTTTGCCACGCTCCCATTTGGGACCCTGTCCAAGTCTTTGCTGAAATCTATTTTCACTACATCAACTCCCATCTGCACACTCTGTCACCTCTTTGAAAGAATCATCTAAGTTTGTGAGGCGTGACCTCCCTCTGACAAAGCTATGCTGACGGTCGCTGATCAGACCCCACTTATTGAAATGGAAATTACGTCTGCCGTTCAGAATTTTCTCCAATATTTTCCTATCTACTGATGTGATACTCACCGGTCTGTAATACTCTGCTTTTTGTTTGTCACGCATTTTGATAAGTGGAACTATGTTACCTGTTCTCCAGTCCTTTGGTACTTTTGAAAGCTCTGTATGAGGGCGAGTGGAATTTTTTCTCTCATCTCCCTGGGCATCGTGGCATACACCTCATCCAAACCTGGGATTTGTCCAATTTTAAATTCACCAAAACACCAAACAGCTCCCCAGTCTCTGTTAATTCTGTCCGAGAATTGTGTGCTCCTTCTCACATGTAAAAGCTGATGTGAAATTCTCGTTTAACACCTGACATTGCCCTCCAGTTCAAACCGTTCATTTGCCTCTTCATCCCTAATGAGACCTGGTTTTCCCTGGGTTTTCTCTTTCCCTCTGAGACACTTGTAGAAGATTTTGAGATTCTCCCTCATCCTAATCTTGGTCACCAGTGTTCTGTTGCCCTGTATTTGTTCTCTGATTTGCTGTGACGAGATGCCCCTGCACACTATACATCATCATCATCATGGTGGTTTCTCGCAGATATGGATGACACTCTCCCACTCTCAGGCTGAATTGACCGCCGGCTGCACAGACCGATGCAGCTACCGTCGGCTCTGTTGCACTCGGGGCAGAAGGCAGTCGTGGGAAGGGGTGAGGGAGGTGTTGGTGTGGCTGCATGGCTTCCGCTGCTTCCAAAGGCAAGCCGCAAAGTGTTTGATGCCTTCCCAGGTGCTCTTCAGGCTTTGGGCCGTCTTAGGCCGGCGATTCCCAGGTGTCTGCAGGAATGTCGCACTTCACCATTGAGGACTTGAGTTTATCACCGAGTGCTTCCTCTGCACATCTGGGTCTCGCCTGCTTTTTTGAAGCTGGGATGAGAACATGCGGAGAGTCTCGTGTCAGTCATACAGATGAAGTGTCCAGCCCATTGTAGCTGATCGAGGATGGTCAGTGCCTCAGTGCTGGGGATGTTGGCCTGGTTGACGTTAGTGCGTCTTCAGGGGCTCTTGTTCCCTTGATGACTGTTATACACCTCCCTATTCCTTTTTATCTGGTCAAAGAACAAAGAAAATTACAGCACAGGAACAGGCGCTTCGGCCCTCCAAGCCTGCGCCAGATCCTATTGAAAGTAGCGTGTTGATGCATTTGTGTAATGATTGTGTTTTGTTTGAGTCCTAACATTCAAAGCAGTGTAAGAATGTCTTTGTGCAGCAGGCAAGGTGTCATGAGATTGAGCCTTCATGCACTTGCAAGATGTTGAAAATTTGCCATTATTTATTAAAACACTGATAAATTTCCATGATCAACATTTCTGTTACACTGCAATGATTATCCCGTGGCATGTAAAATCAGAAAGATTCGATAAAATGAGACTGGGTCATGCCCTAGTCTTGCGGAGTTGGGTCAGCATGCAGGGAGAATGTTTGCATTTCATGTATGTGGAAGTACTGAAATATTTCCATGAATCTAAAAGTCACTTTTCCCTTCATTGAAGGACACAATCATTGCCTTGGAAGCTTCATCATGATATGACATTGCATTTCTGAAGAGGGAAGAAGAAATCAACATGCAAATTCAATTCCATGGTTTTGGAAGTCCCATTGAGAACACGATTCATGTGCGCTGGCATAATGCTCTGACCGAGAAAGAATCGAAGGTGAGTTTGTAGTTTGGAAGATCGCAGCAATTTATGCATCAACTTGTTCATCAATAATGTTCCATTGCTTTCAAACTGCATTTTCCACTCTGCAAGATAATAACTGTTAGAACAAGCAACAGGATGGGTAGATGGGCTATGGGGAATGCAATGGCACAAAACCCAATCCATTCGACAACATATTTCAGATATGTCGACAAATTAAATATTCCAGCAGAGGGATAAAACAAGGAAGATGAGAGTGAGGAGGCAAGAGTTCTGATGACAAAAGAACACGAACTTACCTTTATCCATTTGAGCAAAAAAGCAGGCACACAAACAAATAATCAGCTAACAATGCACATGTGCAACGGAGGCTACAGGGGGACTAAGAATGCCGAATTGTTGTCATGCGTATTGCTGAAAGGGTGATTGAAACAGATTCTGTGGTAAATTTGAAGAAATACAGATAATGCATCTCAGGATGTTGGAGAAAGAACATTTATGGACTGAGGCAAATTGTATTGCCCTTTTCAGGAGTTATTTGGGTCAAAATGAATTCAAAGACTTTCTTCTGTGCTGAAAGCTTTAGCTTAGTTGCAGCTGGATCACAATTTCTGTTCCTGGTAGTATTTAGCAAACTGTTAAAAGTGAATGTCACTTCACAGAATTCCAAACATGACTCCAATCAGTAGAGAAAATATCCAAGGGGTATGATGAGTTGTATCCTCTCATGTTGAACAATGCAGCTACAGATACAATGGAGGCACTGATGATAATCTTCCAAGAATCCTTAGATCGTGGAAAATTCTCAGAGGATTGAAAGATTGTGAACATAACACCTTTATTACAAAGATACTTCAATAAAATAGTGAGCAAGTATTGCCAATTTAGGTCAACCTGGGAAGATGTTCATGCCGGCAATGAAAGATGAAATAACAGGGTACTGAGTGTGCTATAACATCCTACAGAGTTAACATCCTTTCAGAAAGGGGAAATAATACTTGACAAACTTGCTACAGTGCTTTGAGAAGGAAACAAACATTACTGACGAAGGACCACCAGTTGATGTCGTACATTGAGATTTCAACAAAGCATTTGATAAGGTACAGCTCATAAGGTGTCTCAAAAGAGCCCACGTGTTCAAGCGTAGTATGTTAGGATGGACAGAGGACTGCATCGTACATAGAAGTAGAGTCGTAGCAGCAAGATGGTAACTGACAAGTCATGTACGGCCACAGAGCGAATGCCGCGGATGCCATACACCTCATGTTGACTGGGTTGATTTCGGAAATGGCGTAGGGGATTGCCATGCTTAGGAAAGCTGGGCGGGCTGGGACGACATTCATTGGAGTTTATAAGATTGAAACAAATCTTATTTTTTCAACATTTAAGATGCTTAAGAGGCTTGATAGTGTATATCCGTAGAGATTACTCCCATTGTGAAAGATTTTACGACCAGAGGCCACATTTTCAAATTGGTTGCCTATTAATTTAGGGGAAGAATTACTTCTTTCAGGTTGTAGCAATCTATTGAACACTTTGGCAGAGAAGGTTTTAGAGGTAATGCCATTAATTATATGCTCGGCTGAGATGGCCCGGTTAATTGTTAAATCAAGGAACAACGACAATGAGAAAAGGGTAGTCTTTACAGCGGAAGATACTTCAAGGATCCCCTTATTACTAAAGAATACAGGGAGGAATTAAACACATCACTACCACACCATCACTACCATGAGAGAAGTTGTAGTAGACAATCTAATGGAGTAAAAGCAGATTAGACTCTTTGCCGTGATGGTTTACTTTCTAAGATTCTGAACAATGAGCTTCAGAGTCGGTGTATGCATTGATTGTAATTTCCCAAAAAGTTTTAGATTCGAGAGTAGCATCTGAGAGCTGGAAAAATGCTGATGTGACATTCCTATTTAAAAAGGAGAGAGGCAAAAAGAAGATAACTACAACCGAACCAACCTAACATCTATTGTTGGAAATATGTGGTGATCAACTGTGAAGAAAATAATAGCAGGACATTTGGAAAATCAGAATCTAATCAAACAGAATCACCACAGCCTGCTGAAAGAGAAATTATGTCTGGCTAATTTGTTTTGGTTTTTGGAGCAAGTTTTGGAAGGAGAATTAATAGAGGAAAACCAGTAAATGTGTTGTGTTTGGACTTGGAGAAAGCATTTGAGAATGTACTCAAAAGTAATAAGCTAAGAGCTGAGGTTTTGAAGGTAGTATATTGCGATGGTTCAGTATGCTTTGCATGTTCTGGAAGGAGAGATCACATCTCGAGTGAAATGCACCAAATGAATATATATTTTGGGGAACTTGGTGGCAATGTGGCAAGTCAGCGCAGAGGATAAGAGGTGCCATTTGCTTGCTTTTTTTTGCCTGATAGTTCGTAAGCAGTTTTTGTTGAGACAGGGTGAATTGAAGCCAGAATCAGGGACCGAGAGGGTGAACCAGGTTCATTGGTTGGTGATCGCTACTGGTTTAAGAATCTATTATCGGTAGCTTTCAGATTGAAAGTAAATCGGAGAAATATTTACAGGCTACAAACTAAAAGACGAGAATGTTTTCAAATCAAATTAAGATCCAAGTAATTGAAATGGAGATGCCAGGCCAGATGATGATTTATTCCGACATGACGGGGGAGTGGTCAGACCCCATACTCCAGCTCAGGGTTGATGAACTGGAATCTCAGTTTCGACCAATCAACAAATCATGTGGGGCAGAGTTACCAGGGAATGCTGTGCTTCAGGAGGCAGTCACACACCTTAGATTAACTAGCTGAAACTCGGTCAGTGGCCAGAGACGTGAGAGTGTGACAAAGAACAGGGCAGGTGGAAGGATCCAGGATGTAGTGCAGAAGGAACCTTGGCCTTTGATCTTATCTAACAGGTTTGAGATTCTTTCTTCCTGTGTGGATGAGAGTGCAGGGTATAGGGAAGATGAGTAAACTGACTGTAGCACTGTGGTACAGGGGGGACATTCAGGAGGGGATAAAAAGTGAAATGTAGTTATAATCAGAGGTAGTGTAGTTTGGGGAATGAACACTGTTCGTTGTGACTAGGATCTAGATTCTCGAAAGTAGTGTTGCCTGCCTGGTGCCCAGGTTCAGGATATTCCATCTCGGCTACAAAGGAACTTGAAGTGGGAGGAGTAGAAATCCAGCTTTTGTGGTCCACACAGGTACCATTGATATGGAAGAAAGAGGAAAGAGGTTCTGCTGAGGGATTATGAGCACTGAGGTGCTGAATGAGAAAGCAGAACCAGAATGGTAATAATCTCTGGATTATTATCTGAGCAATTTGGCACGGTGTGAGCATCATTATAGATGCAAATGCATTGTTCAAATGGTGGCATGGCAGAAATGTGTTTGAATTCATGGGACATTGGCATCGGTATGGGGAAGGAGGGAGTCGTTCTGTTGTTATAGGCTCGACGAGAATCATTTTGGGACAAGTATCCTGGCAAAATACAGAGCTCGGTCTTGGGGTAGGGCGTTAAAATAAAAAGTGTGGAGCGGGTGAGCTCAGTTGCATGGAAAATTGTGGAAAGAGTTAGAAGCTGGTAAGTGCTCAGCAAAGTTTCCAGAGCAAGTAATAGGACAAAAAGTATCGAAATGGTCAGGAATCTCACTTCAGCTGCAGCAGATAAGAAGGGTGGCTGTAAATGCCAGACTGAAGATCTTGTATTGAATTGCAGGGAGTGTATGAAACAAAGTGAATGAGTTTGTGGAGCAGATTGAAATTGACAGATACATCACTCTGGGTATCACAGAGAGGTGGTTGTTAGGGGATAAGTGTTGGGAACGAAATATCCAATGATTCATGTCCGATAGAAAGAACAGGCAAGTGGACAGAGATAACAAAGCGTGGAGCTGGATGAGCACAACAGGTCAAGAAGCATCTCAGGAGCGTAAAAGCTGACGTTTCGTGCCGAGACCCTTCTACTTCTGTGTGTTCGTCCTGCTGTGTTCATCCAGCTCCACACTTTGTTATCTTGGATTCTGAAGCATCTGCATTTCCCATTATCTCCGATACAAATGGACAGAGATGCCAGGGTTGGCTTGTCAGTAAGAAATGAGGTCGCGCTGAAGGAACCACAGCTCTTGTGCTTGTTTATTAATGACTTGGAGGAAAGAGGTGCATGTGCTGTGGCTAAATTTGTAGATGACTGAAAAAATATTTAGAAAGACAAGACATGGCACAGAAACAGAGATTTACCAGGATGTGACTTGGATCGGAATGTATTAGCTGTAAGGTGGGTTTGGTGGAAATGTTGTGTCGTGATAAATGTAATGAGATCAACCATGATCTCAGCGAATGATGGAGGAAATTCAATGGGCCAAATGACTTTTTTTCTGAGTCTTCTTGTTTGACAATGCATTCATGAAGGCGTTTTTTTTTCTCTCTTGGATAAGATTTGAAAATGAAATGTATACACTTCCTTTTCATCTGGGAATAAATAACTGTTCTGAACGATTTCCATTGACGAATAGCAATCTGACAAGCATCACAATGTAAAGAGATTTTTAGCTTCTTTTTAATTGTAAATGTATTCTTTGGAATTAATTCGGCATATATTATTTACGTCTCAGGAAGTATGTTCATCACTGCATCTCAAAAAGTGGTGTGTTGTGTGACAACAGCTTTTTAAAGATCACTTCAATGGTTGTAACACGCATTAAATTACACTGTTGGCCAATCTGTCCATGATTATTTCATTATCTTATGTTTCAAACAGACAAGGAAATATTGGTGATGCAATGAAGAGTTTGATTCTCAAATATAATTGTTGTTATAGCTTCCGCTTGGAAGAAAGATTCACATCAAGTTGACTGGTCAAGTAAATGGGACACTGACTGTGAGTACTTTGAATGTTCGAGTTATTCCTAAAATGAAAGTTATGACCTTGATGATTTCTCTTTCATGCAGATATGAAGAGACTATTTTAAAATATCCTCTAGGTTAGTGGTTCAGGCATAAAAGTGCAATATGTATATTTAAGTATATACATGTACATGCGTAATCTGAAAAGATAATGAGTATAAATCACTTGTTACAAGGTGAGAATGAGTTATCCAGATAGTAAGAACTGCCAATGTTGGTGTCTGAGATAACACATTGTGGAGCTGGAGGAACACAGCAGGGCAGGCAGCATCAGAGGCTCAAGAAAGGTGAGGTTTTGGGTCAGGACCCTTCCTCAGAAATGGAGGGTGGAAGGGAGCTCAGAAACAAACAGTGTGGAGGGGGAGGAGGTGCTGGGGAAGGTAGGTGGGATGGTGATAAGTGAGTACTATCCAGATTGGAACAGATTTCCCCCAGCGGGTATTGAATATGAATTCCAAATCACTCTCAAAATCTTCGTGACTGTTAACATTGATGTTTTTCGTCTGTGTGTTTCAGTAATTGCATGACAGTTTGAATGTTTCCTTGAGAGTGAGGAACCTATGGACTCTCACACACCAAGATGGAATTTAGTGCAAAGAGTGACTTCAAAATAGTTGCTTGCTTTTAAAATCTTGACCATTTTTGCTGTCCAGTTGAATGAATTTGGCTTCGTACTGCTTCAATAGGAATTCGTGTTTAATAGGAACATATTTGTGAAACTTACAGTTCCGTAAGTTTTAGCATAAACTGGTGCAGCCTTTCGGTGCTTGCAAAAAGGCTCACCTCTCCGTTAATACCAAAGGAAAATTGGAGTTTAAAAGTAAGTTCACCCGCTGTCAGGGAATGAAATGATAATGTTGACTCAAATAGAATTTTTAAGAAAGTAATATATTTGTGAAACACTAAACTCCAATTAAAATTTGGATCTGCTTGTTTTACACATGGTTGGATATTGGATTCATTTTAAATGAGGGTGAAGATCACTTTAAATCCAGCATATTTGTGAAGAAAAGAAATAGCATGTCAAATAAAATTAACTGCATGACTCTACATAGCCCTATATGTAGAATTTCGTTCTGAACTATGAGACAGTTATGATCCCGTACTCCCTCAGTGCTCATGGCAAGAGTAAGACTCCTGTTTGACGTGCTTTGCACTGCATGGAATGGCGGCGACATCAGATTAATTGATGCTTGAGAATCAAAAGAATATGACGATAAGATTTAAAATCAAAATCTCATTGAACACTTCAAGGAATGTATTACAGGAAGGTGGGGAAAGCATGTATGACTAATAGAAGGTGGTGTGCTAAAACTTATGACAAATTTCACATTGAATGGAACAGTTTAAACAGGCTGGAGGAAGCAGACATGCCAGCTCAAACTTGTTGAATTTGTGCATTCTGTTCGGAAACATCAGCAAAATTGTGGGAAACATGTTTATTCTTTCTCTTTTATTGCACAGAACCAGACAATTTGACTGTTTTGATGAGGAACTTAAAGATTACGAGTCCCGTCCGTTTGACTCAGAGTTTGGTACCATAGGTTGGTACGATCTTCGTTGGAGAAGGAAAAGGGATGTTCCAGACTCAGAAAATAGTCAAACCATTTACTACAAAGTCCGTTTCTGGTTAGTATTAATTAATGCAGTTAACATTTTTAGATCGATATGATTGCACAATGGAGTCAATAAGAAAATTCCATCTGATATTCCACAAATTTTAACCGGATATTAAAGCCGCTGATTTCTTTTTCATGCTGTCTGCTGCTTTTAAGAATGGTTGTCTTACTGTCGAAATGTTTAGCTTTGACTCCATGGCTTCTTCCATTAGCTCACATTGAAACACATGTTTCTTCAGCCAAAAATGTACGTTTACCCGGTGTAGCTCGACCAACCTTCCCCTGTGGTCGTTCCCCTGAAATCCCCTGCGGTCGCTCCCCTGAAAAACAAGTATACCGTTTTGGATACTGTTCCGGGGGATGACTTACCAGGGGCATGCAGTAGGGTGCAGGTCTTTGGCACAGAGTCTGTCCCTCTTGCACAGAAGGGAAGCGGGGATAGGAAGAGAGTGATAGTCATTGGGGACTCAATAGTTGGAGGGACTGATAGAAGATTTGCCGGGAACGAAAGAGACTGACGATTGGTGTGTTGCCGACCAGGAGCCAGGGTCCGTGATGTCTCGGATAGTGTGTTTAGGGTCCTGAGGGGAGAGGGTGACCAGCCCCAAGTCGTGGTCCACGTAGGCACCAGCGACGTAGGTAGAAAGAGGGAGAGGGATGCCAGGCAGGATTTAAGGGAGCTAGGGTGGAAGCTGAGAGCTGGAACAAAGAGCGTGGTCATCTCTGTTTGTCACCCGTACCACGTGATAGCGAGGCAAAGAACAGGGAGAGATTTCAGCTGAAGACGCGGCTGCAGGGATGGTGCAGGTGGGAGGGCTTCAGGTACATGGACAATTGGGGCTCATTCTGGGGAAGGTGGGACCTGTACAAACAGGACGGTCTCCACTTGAACCAGAGGGGCACGAATATCCTGGGTGGGAAATTGGCTCGTGCCATTCGGGTGGATTTAAACGAGCTCAGAAGGGGGATGGGAAACTGAGGTGTAGTCCTAGTACACAGGAGGATGAGCGTAGGGAGGACATGGTCAGGACCTCACTGTCACAGGAGTGTGCTGGCAGACAGCAAGCTGGATTGAAGTGTGACGACTTTAATGCCGGGAGTATCCGGAATAAGTTAGGTGAGGTTGCAGCTTGGATAGGTACCTGGGACTTCGATGTTGTGGCCATTTCGGAGACATGGATAGAGCAGAGTCAGGAATGGATGTTGCAGGTTCCAGGGTTTACATCTTTGATTAAGGTCAGGGAAGGTGGTAAAAGATGGGGAGGTGTGGCTTTGTTGGTCAAGGACACTATAACGGCGGCTGAAAGAACCTTTCAGGACTCGTCTACTGCGGTGGTATGGGCTGAGGTTGCCAAGGAAGGTTTGTCGACTGAGTCAGTGTGGGTGGAAGTTCGGAACAGCAAGGCAGCAGTCACCTCACTGGGGGTTTCCTACGGCCCCCAAATAGCAGTTGAGAGATCAAAGAACTCATTGGCCGGCAGATAGTTGAAAAGTGCAAACGTAGCAGGGTTGTTGTTATGGGTGACTTCAACTTTTCCAATATAGATTGAAACCTCCTGAGTGCAGATGGTTTGGATGGAGCCGTTTTTGTCAGGTGTGTTCAGGAGGGTTTCCTTACTCAGTATGTGGACAGGCCGAGGAGGGAGGCCGTTTTGGATTTGGTGCTCGGCAATGAGCCAGGACAGGTGTCAGATATTGTGGTGGGAGAGCACTTTGGCGACAGTGACTACAACAGCCTCACATTTACCATAGCCATGGAAAGGGAAAGAAGCAATTACCAGGGGAAGACATTGAACTGGGGAAAAGGAAACTCTGATGCTATCAGACAGGAGTTGGGAACTACAGATTGGAAGCAATTGTTCCACAGAAAGGGCACAGCAGACATGTGGAGCTGTTCAAGGAGCAGTTGTTGCGAGTGATGTATGAATTTGTTCCTCTGAGACAGGTAAGAAGGGGTAAGATTAAGGAGCCTTGGATGACGGGTGCAGAGGTGCTTCTTGTCGAAAAGAAAAAGGCAGCGTACGTAAGGTGGAGTAAGTGAGGGTCTAGCACAGCTTTAGAGTATTACAGGCCTGCTCGGAAGGAGCTCAAAAGATCTTGCCTGTACAATTGTTACCTGTTACAACCTTTGCGTCCACGCTTGCTCATTCAATGGTGTCAAGATGCCAGCAGTGAGTGTACCTTCTCCATCCCCTAATGCCGTCAGCTCACACAAGACATAGTCCTTACTTAAAATCTTCTGATCAAACAAAGTTCATTGTTTTGGACATTTTAGTTACCTGTCATGAAACGAAAACTGATTCTGACTGGCGAGAACTGCAGTGCAAATGAATATAATCTGCGAAACGAGATTCCTTATGGGCTTGCATCTGCTAGAAATGATTGCTTTTCAAAGACGTTGCATACATACATTTATTTCTCCTGTCACCTTAGATTATTTTTTTGTTTGTGCGTGTTGTCTGGGCTTCCAGTCAGGCCCATAAACACAGGTTGATGCAGTCACTGTTATAACACGGTATTGAAGGAGAATTTGTGATCTTTGGAGTTTCATTCCAGTGTATGAAGGAGTGCATCATCAAACCACTCCAGATCTCTACTGGTGACTATATTGTTGCAAGTTTTCAAGTGTTACCGATGGTCACATAAAATATGGCCTTTTTGTTGTTGCGCTATTCATCTTAACTGCACCATATCTAGTATTTAGGCTTGGAAACAATTTCTGTTTTTTTGATTTACCAATTCAAAATCATTTATGATTGTTGTCATGATATCTACGATATGTTATTTTGATTGGACATAGAGGATTGGATCTGTCTTACCCCAACTATTAATGGAAATAATGTATGCGCTTATAAAACCCCTTCTGGGCAAGGTAGTTGCTCAGTGGTTAGAGCTGCTCATGCACTGAGGAGCCAATTGAGATTCCAGTCTTGGGTAACGATCTGTGTGGAATTGACATGTCCTCCCCGCGTCTGCGAGGGGCTTCTGCCAGGTGCTGCAGTTTCCTCCCATTGTTCAAAGATGTGCAGGTCCTTATATGTGATTTGTGAAGCATTTCTTAAATGTTTCAATCCTGCCAGCATCCAGTGCCTTGGACAAAATAACTGGAGGTGAATAAAAGATACAGTGCCTTTTGACACCATTTCCTGCTGGATTTTCATCAATCCTGCTTTATATCGGTGACAACTTCCATGACCTTTTTTGATGCTATGTCTGAATTGACAGTCTAGTTCCAAATATTTGTTGTGCAGTCTTTCAAGGTCTCTGTTACAGCATACCCATGAATGTCCACTTCAAAAGATACTTCCATATCATAGAATCCCTACAGTGTGGAAACAAGCCCCTTTTGACCCAACAAGTCCACAGCCACCCTCCAAAGAGCATCTCACCCTGACTCATTCCCCGACCCTTTCCTCAGTAACCCTACATTTCCCATGACTAACACACCTAATCTACACATCCCGAAACACAATGGGCAAGTTTGGCATGGCCCATACAACTAGCCTGCACATCTTTGGACAGTGGGAGGAAACCAGAGCACCCAGCAGGAACCCATGCAGGCATGGGCAGAATGTACAAACTCTGCACAGAAAATCACGCAACGGTGGGATCGAACCTGGGTCCCTGGCGCTGTGAGTCAGCAGTGCTAACCACTGAGCCACCGTGCTGCCCTTGGAGTTCGACAGAGCTTGCTTGTTCCTGGGTGGCCTCAAACTGCCAACCTCCACTTAGTGGCAAAAGTGCTGACCAACTGCACTCATCTTCACTGGCTTTTGCTTTGTATCATTGAATTCAATCCTTCAAACTCTATGATAAATATTTAACTTTCCATTGATATGTGAACGTTGTTTTTAGTACAAAGTATTGGTTTATTATGTTTCATTGGTACATCATGAATACTGTATGTATATGCAAATGGGCAAGTTGGTAACGATGCAGTCCACAGACCTGGAGGATAATAACACTGTCTTTCAATCGCCCACGATGCCCTCTGCAAATTGGTAGAAAACAAAAATTTCTATAAAATTAATCTCTCCTCCCGTCAGTCGATCAAAATTAATTCAGAATTTTGTACAGGCCAATAACTGTAAGATTACATGGGCCTAAACAAAACTACTGGCTCATATTAGTTCAGTAAAGTGAAAGGGCAACAATAGAGGCAGTAGGAGCTGCAGATACTGGAGAATCTGAGATAAGAAGGTGTAAAGCTGGATGAACACAGCAGGCCAAGCAGTATCATTCGGCTCTACACCTTGTTATCTCAGATTCTCCAGCGCCAATTTTCTGAAGTAGGGTCTCGTCCCGAAACATCAGCTTTCTTGCTCCTCTGATGCTGCTTGGCCTGCTGTGTTCATCCAGCTCTCCACCTTGGGCAACAATAGAGTATGCTTTAAGTCACTAGATATGTTACGTGGGTTTGTCTTCCTTAGGGTGGAGTTAGTGGAACCGAAAAAGATGTCTCCCTCACAGCGTTTGTGACAAAAGAATTGCATCGTTCCTTGGCGGCCTTTCAACAGAAGAATAGAACATAGAACATAGAACATAGAACATAGAACAGTACAGCACAGTACAGGCCCTTCAGCCCACAATGTCGTGCCGAACTTTTACCCTAATCCTAAGGTCTACCTAACCTCCACCTCTACCTTATACTATCATCCATTATGCCCCTAACAAGGCTGACTCCACTACCCTCTCTGGCAATGCATTCCACATCCCGACCACTCTCGGAGTAAAGAATCTACCTCTGACATCTCTACTATATCTACCTCCACTCACTTTAAAACAATGCCCCCTCCTGATAGCTACCTCCACCCTAGGAAAAAGTCTTTGGCTGTCTATTCTATCTATACCTCTGATCATTTTGTACATCTCTATCAAGTCCCTCTCATCCTTCATCATTCTAAAGAGAAAAGCCCCAGCTCTCTCAACCTTTCCTCGTAAGACCGCCCCTCCATTCTAGGCAACATCCTGGTAAATTTCCTCTGCACCTTTTCCAACATTTCCATATCTTTCCTGTAATGAGGTGACCAGAACAGGACACAATACTCTAGATGTGACCGAACTAGGCTTTTGTACAGCTGGCGCATAACTTCACGGCTCTTGAACTCAATCCCTCTATTAATGAAAGCTAACACACCATACATCTTCTTAACAACTCTATCCACCAGGGTGGCAGCTTTCAGGGAACTGTGGACATGAACCTCAAGGTCCCTCTGCTCCTCCACACTGCCAATAATCTTTCCATTAACCCTGTATTCTGCTTTCAAGTTTGTCCTTCCAAAATGAATCACCTCACACTTTTCAGGGTTAAACTCCATTTGCCACTTCTCAGCCCAGCTCTGCATCCTATCAATGTCCCTTTGTAACCTAGAACAGCCCTCTGCACTATCCACAACTCGACCCACCTTCGTATTGTCCGCGAACTTACTAATCCACCCTTCCACTCCTTCATTCAAATTATTTTAAAAAATCACAAATGGTCTTCACTGACCATTTTTCGCTTATTCTATCCAAATTCCAAATCCCAATACTTGGGTTATATTTACTCATAAAAATTAAGAATTTGAAGCAGATTCATTTATGTTCTAAAGATTTACTGTTAATCCAAACACCCAGGTAACATTCCGGGGACCCAGGTTTGAATCCTGCCACGGCAGGTGGTGGAACTTGAATTCAATAAGTACCTATAATTAAGAATCTAATGATAACTGTGAATCCATTGTGGATTGACAGAAAAACCCATCTGGTTCACTAACGTCCTTTCGGGAAGGAAACTGCCTACCTGGTCTGACCTACATATAACTCCAGATCCATAGCAATGTGTGGCTGACTCTGAACTGTCCTCTGGGCAGTAAGGGACAGGCAATAAACGATGCCTACCCAAAGACACCCTCATTCCATGAGTGAAGCATTTCTTTCTTCATTCAAGGAGATCACCTCCCATTCCTCTAAATTCCAATGAGTAGAATCCCAACCTGTTTCACCTTTGCTCATAAAACAATCCCTCCATACCAGGGATCATCTGAGTGAACCTTCTGTGAGCAGTTTCCAATTAAATAATTTTTCTTCGATAAGGGGACCAAAACTGCTGACAGTACTTCAGATGTGGTCTCAATAACACCTTATAAAGTTGCAGTACGATCTCATACTCCAATCCACTTGAAGTAAGGGCCAACGGCCCTTTCTGATTACCTGCTGCACCAGCATGCCAGCTTTTTGTGTTGTGTGCACATGTAATTCGAAGTCTCTTTGTGTTGCAGCTTTTCTCCATTTAAATGTCACTGTTCCTTAGTTCTCCTCTCCAAAATGGTCATAAGTGGCCAACCTGAAAAAAGAACTCCTAACCCCCACTTACCATTTCATGCCTATTAATGCCAAAATACTACCTCCAACACGATGGGCTCTTGACTTATGATTCTGCCTTTTGTGGAGTAATTTTCAAATGCTTTCCATAATCCAAATAGATCAGCTCTACTGGTTCCCCTTTATCCACTTGAGACTTCCTTAAAAATATCCTTAAAAAGACACAACTTCTCCTTCATATAGCCAAGGTGACTGATTGATTTGTAAAGTCTTATCTAATGTTCTGCTATTACTTGCACAATGTTTGATTCTAATATATTTTAAAACAATAAATGTTATGCGGCTTTTTGCCTCCCTCCATCTTTGAAAACTGTCACACTTACAGTATTCTAGTCGTATAGTATATCTACAGAATCCAGGTAAAATTACAACCAATGCATTAGGATCCTAGGATGCACTCTATCAGATTTAGGAGAATTACCTGCCTTTAGCCCATTAGTTTGTCTAATACTACTTTCTAATAATAGTGATGGCACTCATTTCCGTCCCCCTATTTTTTAGTATCGATAGTGCGTTCAAAGCATCTAGCATTCAAAGGGTGATGAAAAATATCTGTTTAACTCTGCTATTTCCTTTCTCCCCATAATCATCTCCCCAGATTCATTCTGTAGAGGGCCGAAGTTCACATTGACCTCTCTTTGCCTTTTCAAATATTTAAACAAACCATTATTTTCAATTTTTATATTCCTTGCTAGTGAAGCGTTAGCCAACAGTACTTAAAAAGGGATCATTGATACTCCTTTTAAAAACAGCATAAACAATTTTATGGGTGAATTTATGTAGGTGCACAGCAAGTGCAATTGCTAGTTCTACAAACATAGTGCAGGTCACTACTGCTGAACACTCAGTTTCCCGACTGCCCCATCAGGCCAAACTACTATCTAGCTCAGTGTGCTAATGTGTTGATTTCCCGTTCTTCTAAAATCATTAAGCTGCAAAAGTGTCTTTTGTCTGGTGTGTGCTGATTGCTGATGCTTTGCACCCTCCCGAACACTCACTCTCCCCTTCCAGTTTTAGGCAGATGGAGCAACTGATATCACATTCAAGTTCAGATAAACTGAAGACCAGTCATTTTTGTTTGTAAAATACGGAACACAACTAAACGAAAGTCTGTTACTTTCTTCTATAGGCCAGATTACTTTAATTGAGTGATATAGTAAATTCTGTCCGCAAATTCACAGAGACAAAAAACAAAAGTCTAAAATCATAAGGAGGGCAAAAAGAAACACTCACTAGCACACTTACCTAAAAGAATGAGAAGCACATTACTTTGCATAATGGGAAATTCATCTCCAAAATTTCAAGCCACTAATGCCCTTCAGTCATCTGGTTTGTGGAAATGATCAAATTTGCAAGTCTATAAAGTGGCAATACACCAAATCTATTCAGTTTTGGTAAAAACGAGCTCTGCTTTACCTTGCACGTGCAGCATCTACCGCAAGAGCCAGCAAGTTTTTCTCTCCTGAGCGTGCACATTCAGTGATGGCATCAAGACATTCTGCTACTGTTGCTTCATTTCTGGATGCTTTTAACTTTTTCAGTTTTGCAATATTCAGAGATTTCACGAGTGGTAAGAATGTAACTTCTTTTACTTCTCTTTATCTCACTTTTTCCAAAGTTGGAAAATAGATTTTAGAAATAACATCGAGCTGATGAAGTGTGAAAAGAAGAATAATTCCAAGCCGTGGTGGGAGTTGGTCAGTGAGGTGGGAGGAGTGGATAGGTGGGAGAGAAGGCGGACAGGTCATGGAGGCGGGGATGAGTGGAGGAACTAGTCTTGGGATGAGGCTGACGGGTGGGGAGATTTTGAGGGTGGCAAAGTCCATATTGAGGCCATTGAGTTGGAAGCTCCCGAGGTGGAATATGAGGTGCTGCTCCTCTAGTTTCTGGGTGGTGTGATTGTGACACTGGAAGAGGCCCAGGATGGACATGTCGTCCAGGGAGTGGGAGGGGGAGTTGAAGTGATGCAATGATTTGGATATGAAAATAGAAGGTGTGGTTAGTAAGTTTCCCAATGATTGAAGGTGCAGTAGTCAGCCAAGAAGGTCACCTCAGAATGCAATGGGACATTGACAAGGGCCAATAAACTGAGGAGTGGCAGATGGAGTTGAGGTTAGATAAATGTGAGGTGCTCCCTTTTGGAAAGGCAAATCAGGGCAGCACGTATACACTGAAGGTTGTGGGGAGTGTTGCTAAATAAAGAGACGCTGGAGTGCAGTTTCGTAGTTCCATCAAAGTACAGCCACCGGTAGAAAGGATATGAAGGAGACATTTGGTGTGCTCGCCTTTATCGGTCAATGCATTGAGTATAGGAGTTGGGAGATCACTTAGCAGCGATGTAGGACGTTGGTTCGGCTGCTTTTGGTATACTGCAATCGATTTTGGTCTCCTTGCGAGAGGAAGGATGTTGGCGCAACATTGAGGGCCGAAGGGCCTGTTCTGCGCTGTATTGTTGTATGTTGTAAACTTGAAAGGGTTCAGAGAAGATCTACAAGGATGTTACCAGCATCGGAGGTTGAAGGTATACCGTGGGCTTGAACAGGCAGCGATTACTTGGAACTTTGGAGTTCAGGGCTGACCATATAGAAGTTTATACAATTACGAGGGACGTGGATAGAGCGAACAGCCAAGATCTTTTCCCCGGGTTGCTGGAATCCAAAACTGGAGGGAATAGATTGAAAATGAGAGAGGGAAGATTTAAAATGGACCGGATTTTTTTCATAGTGGTGCATGTATGGAATGAGCTGCCAGAGGAAGTGGTGGAGGCTTGTACGTTTAAAAGGCATGTGGATGGGTATATGAATAGGATGGGTTGAGAGGAATATGGGCCAAATGCTGGCAAATGGGACTAAATTAATTTAGGATATCCGGTCAACATAGACAAATTGGGCCAAAGGATCTGTTTCCCTACTGTACATCTCTCTGACTCTAAGTGTCTTTTTTCTGAACCACGTGGCCCATAATTAGAAAAACTTGAATCAGGATTTGGGAATGTGACAGTTCTAATTGGATCTGTTTGATGAAATCAACTCTGTAGGTAATGGTGGTTGAATTATGATTTATAAAATTTGAGTTTATTGCAGCATCTTATAGATTAGAAGAGACACATGTAATCAAAATTGAAAATCAAAACTTGGTGAAATTTTGCATTGGAAATACATGACCAGCCATTGGAGGAGATTCAAGACCATTGCATTCAAGTGAGAACAACAAATGCGATTCAGTGACTCAGTGAAATGGGATGCAGGGACTGAGATAAATGGGATGCAGTGACTGAGATAAATGGGATGCAGTGACTGAGATAAATGGGATGCAGTGGCTGAGATAAATGGGATGCAGTGGCTGAGGGTAATGGGATGCAGTGACAGATGGAAATTGAATGCAGTGAGAGAGTGAAATTGGATGCAATGACGGTGGGAAATGGGATGTAGTGACTGAGAGAAATGGGATACAGTGACTGAGGGAAATGGGATGCAGTGACTGAGGGAATGGGATGCAGTACCTGACGGAACTTGAATGCAGCATCAGATGAGAAACGGGATGCAGTTACTGTGTGAAATGGGATGCAGTGACTGGGTGAAATAGGATGCAGTGAATGAGTGAAGTGAGATGCAGTGACTGATGGAAAGGAGATGCAGTGACTGAGTGAAATGTGATGCAGTGACTGAGTGAAATGTGATGCAGTGGCAGAGTGAAATGTGATGCAGTGGCAGAGTGAAATGTGATGCCGTGACTGCGTGAAGTGTGATGCAGTGACTGCCTGAAATGTGATGCAGTGACTGCCTGAAATGTGATGCAGTGACTGCGTGAAATGGGATGCAGTGTCTACATGAAATGGGATGCAGTGTCTGCGTGAAATGGGATGCAGTGACTGCATGAAATGGGATGCAGTGACTGAGGAAAATGGGATGCAGTGACTGAGTGAAATAGGATGCCCCGACTGAGTGAAATAGGATGCCCCGGCTGAGTGAAATAGGATGCCCTGACTGAGTGAAATGCGATGCAGTGACTGACGGAAATTGAATGCACTGATGGATGGAAATTGAATGCAGTGAGAGAGTGAAATTGGCTGCAACGACTGTGGGAAATGGGTTGTAGTGACTGAGTGAATTGGGATGCAGTGACTGGGTGAAATGGGATACCGTGACTGAGTGAAATGGGATGCAGTGACTGCGTGAAATGGGATGCAGTGACTGCGAGAAATGGGATGCAGTGACTGCGTGAAATGGGATGCAGTGACTGACGGAAATGGGATGCCGTGACTGTGGGAAATGGGATGCAGTGACTGTGGGAAACGAGATGAAGTGACTGTGTGAAATGTGATGCTGTGACTGTGTGAAATGTGATGCTGTGACTGTCTGAAATGGGATGCAGTGACTGAGTGAAATGGGATGCAGTGACTGTGGGAAATGGGATGCAGTGAATGAGTGAAGTGAGATGCAGTGACTGATGGAAATTGAATGCAGTGTCTGATGCAAATGGGATGCAGTGAATGAGTGAAATGGGATGCAGTGACTGAGTGAAATGGGATGCAGTGACTGAGTGAAATGAGCTGCAATGACTGTGTGAAGTGGGATGCAGTGACTGATGGAGATTGAATGCAGTGTCTGGTGCAAATGGGATGCAGTGACTGATGCAAATGGGATGCAGTGACTGAGGGAAATGGGATGCAGTGACTGAGGGAAATGAGATGCAGTGACTGAGGGAAATGGGATGCAGTGACTTTTGGAAATGGGATGCAGTGATTGAAGTAAATGGGTGCAAGTGTCAGTGGAGATGGGATGCAGTGACTTGGGGAAAGGAGATGCAGTGACTGTGGAAACGGGATGCTGTGACTGAGGGTAACGGGTTGAGGCGGCTAAGTGAAATGGGACGCCGTGTCTCTGTGAAATGTGATGCGGAGACTGTGGGGAAATGGATGCAGTGGCTGAATGAAATGGGATGCAGTGACTGAGTGAAATGTGATGCGTTGACTCATGGAAAGGAGATGCCGTCACTGTGGGAAATGGCATGCAGTGACTGAGTGAAATGGGGAGCTGTGAATGAGTGAAATGGGAAGCTGTGAAAGAGTTAAATGGGCTGCAATGACTGAGTGAAATGGGGTGCTGTGACTGATGGAAATGAGATGCAGTGACTGAGGGAAAGGAGATGCAGTGACTGAGGGGAATGGGATGCAGCGACTGAGTAAACTGGGATGCAGTGACTGTGTGAAATGGGATGCAGTGACTGAGTGAACTGGGATGCAGTGACTGAGTGAACTGGGATGCAGTGACTGAGTGAACTGGGATGCTGTGACTGAGTGAACGGGGATGCAGTGACTGAGTGAAATGGGATGCAGTGACTGCTAAATGGGCTGCAGGGTCTGTTGGAAATGGGATGCACTGACTGAGGGGAATGGGATGCAGTGACTGAGGGGAATGGGATGCAGCGACTGAGTGAACTGGGATGCAGTGATGATGAAATGGGATGCAGTGACTGAGGGAATGGGATGCAGTGACTGAGGGAAATGGGATGCAGTGACTGAGGGGAATGGGATGCAGTGACTGAGGGGAATGGGATGCAGTGACTGAGGGGAATGGGATGCAGTGACTGAGGGGAATGGGATGCAGTGACTGAGGGGAATGGGATGCAGTGACTGAGGGGAATGGGATGCAGTGACTGAGGGGAATGGGATGCAGTGACTGAGGGGAATGGAATGCAGTGACTGAGGGGAATGGGATGCAGTGACTGAGTGAACTGGAATGCAGTGACTGACTGAAATGGGATGCAGTGACTGACTGAAATGGGATGCAGTGACTGACTGAAATGGGATTCACTGACTGAGTGAAATGGGCTGCACTGACTGAGTGAAATGGGCTGCACTGACTGAGGGAAATGGGATGCAGTGACTGAGAGAAATGGGATGCAGTGACTGAGGGAAATAGGATGCAGTGACTGATGGAAATGGGATGCAGTGAGAGGGTGAAATTGGATGCAATGACTGTGGAAATGGGATGTAGTGACTGAGAGAAATGGGATGCAGTGACCGAGTGAAATGGGATGCCGTGACTGTGTGGCTTTGGGTGTGGTGATTGATGGAAATACATTCACTGTCTCAGTTGAATAGGATTCACTGTCTCCGTTAAATGGGATGCAGTGACTGAGGGAAATGGGATGCAGTGACTGAGTGAAATGGGATGCAGTGACTGAGTGAAATGGGACGCAGTGACTGAGGGAAATGGGATGCAGTACCTGACGGAACTTGAATGCAGCATCAGATGAGAAACAGGATGCCGTGAGTCTGTGAAATGGGATGCAACGACTGCGTGAAATGGGATGCAGTGAATGAGTGAAGTGAGATGCAGTGACTGATGGAAAGGAGATGCAGTGACTGAGTGAAATGTGATGCCGTGACTGAGTGAAATGTGATGCAGTGACGGAGTGAAATGTGATGCCTTGACTGTGTGAAATGTGATGCAGTGACTGCTTGAAATGTGATGCAGTGACTGCCTGAAATGTGATGCAGTGACTGCGTGAAATGGGATGCAGTGTCTGCGTGAAATGGGATGCAGTGTCTGCGTGAAATGGGATGCAGTGACTGCATGAAATGGGATGCAGTGACTGAGGGAAATGTGACACCGTGACTGAGTGAAATGGGATGCAGTGACTGAGGGAAAGGAGATGCAGTGACTGATGGAAATGGGATGCAGTGACTGATGGAAATGGGATGCTGTGACTGATGGAAATGGGATGCCGTGACTGATGGAAATGGGATGCAGTGACTGAGTGAAATGGGATGCAGTGACTGAGTGAAATGGGATGCAGTGACAGATGGAAATTGAATGCAGTGAGAGAGTGAAATTGGATGCAATGACAGTGGGAAATGGGATGTAGTGACTGAGAGAAATGGGATGCTGTGACTGAGTGAAATTGGATGCCGTGACTGTGTGGAATTGGGTGTGGTGATTGATGGAAATACATTCACTGTCTCAGTTGAATAGGATTCACTGTCTCCGTTAAATGGGATGCAGTGACTGAGTGAAATGGGTTGCAGTGACTGAGGGAAATGGAATGCCGTGACTGAGGGAAATGGGATGCCGTGACTGAGGGAAATGTGATGCCGTGACTGCGTGAAATGTGATGCAGTGACTGCGTGAAATGTGATGCAATGACTGCCTGAAATGTGATGCAGTGACTGCGTGAAATGTGATGCAGTGACTGCGTGAAATGTGATGCAGTGACTGCGTGAAATGGTATGCAGTGACTGCATGAAATGGGATGCAGTGACTGAGGGAAATGGGATGCAGTGACTGAGGGAAATGGGATTCAGTGACTGAGGGAAATGGGATGCAGCGACTGAGTGAACTGGGATGCAGTGATGAGTGAAATGGGATGCAGTGACTGAGGGAATGGGATGCAGTGACTGAGGGAAATGGGATGCAGTGACTGAGGGGAATGGGATGCAGTGACTGAGGGGAATGGAATGCAGTGACTGAGGGGAATGGGATGCAGTGACTGAGTGAACTGGAATGCAGTGACTGACTGAAATGGGATGCAGTGACTGACTGAAATGGGATGCAGTGACTGACTGAAATGGGATGCACTGACTGAGTGAAATGGGCTGCACTGACTGAGTGAAATGGGCTGCACTGACTGAGGGAAATGGGATCCACTGACTGAGGGAAATGGGATGCAGTGACTGAGAGAAATGGGATGCAGTGACTGAGGGAAATAGGATGCAGTGACTGATGGAAATGGGATGCAGTGAGAGAGTGAAATTGGATGCAATGACTGTGGAAATGGGATGTAGTGACTGAGAGAAATGGGATGCAGTGACCGAGTGAAATGGGATGCCGTGACTGTGTGGCTTTGGGTGTGGTGATTGATGGAAATACATTCACTGTCTCAGTTGAATAGGATTCACTGTCTCCGTTAAATGGGATGCAGTGACTGAGGGAAATGGGATGCAGTGACTGAGTGAAATGGGATGCAGTGACTGAGTGAAATGGGACGCAGTGACTGAGGGAAATGGGATGCAGTACCTGACGGAACTTGAATGCAGCATCAGATGAGAAACAGGATACCGTGACTCTGTGAAATGGGATGCAACGACTGCGTGAAATGGGATGCAGTGAATGAGTGAAGTGAGATGCAGTGACTGATGGAAAGGAGATGCAGTGACTGAGTGTAATGTGATGCCGTGACTGAGTGAAATGTGATGCAGTGACGGAGTGAAATGTGATGCCTTGACTGTGTGAAATGTGATGCAGTGACTGCGTGAAATGTGATGCAGTGACTGCCTGAAATGTGATGCAGTGACTGCGTGAAATGGGATGCAGTGTCTGCGTGAAATGGGATGCAGTGTCTGCGTGAAATGGGATGCAGTGACTGCGTGAAATGGGATGCAGTGACTGAGGGAAATGTGACACCGTGACTGAGTGAAATGGGATGCAGTGACTGAGGGAAAGGAGATGCAGTGACTGATGGAAATGGGATGCAGTGACTGATGGAAATGGGATGCAGTGACTGATGGAAATGGGATGCTGTGACTGATGGAAATGGGATGCCGTGACTGATGGAAATGGGATGCAGTGACTGAGTGAAATGGGATGCAGTGACTGAGTGAAATGGGATGCAGTGACAGATGGAAATTGAATGCAGTGAGAGAGTGAAATTGGATGCAATGACTGTGGGAAATGGGATGTAGTGACTGAGAGAAATGGGATGCTGTGACTGAGTGAAATTGGATGCCGTGACTGTGTGGAATTGGGTGTGGTGATTGATGGAAATACATTCACTGTCTCAGTTGAATAGGATTCACTGTCTCCGTTAAATGGGATGCAGTGACTGAGTGAAATGGGTTGCAGTGACTGAGGGAAATGGGATGCCGTGACTGAGGGAAATGGGATGCCGTGACTGAGGGAAATGTGATGCCGTGACTGAGGGAAATATGATGCAGTGACTGCGTGAAATGTGATGCAATGACTGCATGAAATGTGATGCAGTGACTGCGTGAAATGTGATGCAGTGACTGCGTGAAATGTGATGCAGTGACTGCGTGAAATGGTATGCAGTGTCTGCATGAAATGGGATGCAGTGACTGAGGGAAATGGGATGCAGTGACTGAGGGAAATGGGATTCAGTGACTGAGGGAAATGGGATTCAGTGACTGAGGGAAATGGGATGCAGCGACTGAGTGAACTGGGATGCAGTGATGAGTGAAATGGGATGCAGTGACTGAGGGAATGGGATGCAGTGACTGAGGGAAATGGGATGCAGTGACTGAGGGGAATGGGATGCAGTGACTGAGGGGAATGGGATGCAGTGACTGAGGGGAATGGAATGCAGTGACTGAGGGGAATGGGATGCAGTGACTGAGTGAACTGGAATGCAGTGACTGACTGAAATGGGATGCAGTGACTGACTGAAATGGGATGCAGTGACTGACTGAAATGGGATGCACTGACTGAGTGAAATGGGCTGCACTGACTGAGTGAAATGGGCTGCACTGACTGAGGGAAATGGGATCCACTGACTGAGGGAAATGGGATGCAGTGACTGAGAGAAATGGGATGCAGTGACTGAGGGAAATAGGATGCAGTGACTGATGGAAATGGGATGCAGTGAGAGAGTGAAATTGGATGCAATGACTGTGGAAATGGGCTGTAGTGACTGAGAGAAATGGGATGCAGTGACCGAGTGAAATGGGATGCCGTGACTGTGTGGCTTTGGGTGTGGTGATTGATGGAAATACATTCACTGTCTCAGTTGAATAGGATTCACTGTCTCCGTTAAATGGGATGCAGTGACTGAGGGAAATGGGATGCAGTGACTGAGTGAAATGGGATGCAGTGACTGAGTGAAATGGGACGCAGTGACTGAGGGAAATGGGATGCAGTACCTGACGGAACTTGAATGCCGCATCAGATGAGAAACAGGATGCCGTGACTCTGTGAAATGGGATGCAACGACTGCGTGAAATGGGATGCAGTGAATGAGTGAAGTGAGATGCAGTGACTGATGAAAAGGAGATGCAGTGACTGAGTGAAATGTGATGCCGTGACTGAGTGAAATGTGATGCAGTGACGGAGTGAAATGTGATGCCTTGACTGTGTGAAATGTGATGCAGTGACTGCGTGAAATGTGATGCAGTGACTGCCTGAAATGTGATGCAGTGACTGCGTGAAATGGGATGCAGTGTCTGCGTGAAATGGGATGCAGTGTCTGCGTGAAATGGGATGCAGTGTCTGCGTGAAATGGGATGCAGTGACTGCATGAAATGGGATGCAGTGACTGAGGGAAATGTGACACCGTGACTGAGTGAAATGGGATGCAGTGACTGAGGGAAAGGAGATGCAGTGACTGATGGAAATGGGATGCAGTGACTGATGGAAATGGGATGCTGTGACTGATGGAAATGGGATGCCGTGACTGATGGAAATGGGATGCAGTGACTGAGTGAAATGGGATGCAGTGACTGAGTGAAATGGGATGCAGTGACAGATGGAAATTGAATGCAGTGAGAGAGTGAAATTGGATGCAATGACTGTGGGAAATGGGAAGTAGTGACTGAGAGAAATGGGATGCTGTGACTGAGTGAAATTGGATGCCGTGACTGTGTGGAATTGGGTGTGGTGATTGATGGAAATACATTCACTGTCTCAGTTGAATAGGATTCACTGTCTCCGTTAAATGGGATGCAGTGACTGAGTGAAATGGGTTGCAGTGACTGAGGGAAATGGGATGCCGTGACTGAGGGAAATGGGATGCCGTGACTGAGGGAAATGTGATGCCGTGACTGCGTGAAATGTGATGCAGTGACTGCGTGAAATGTGATGCAATGACTGCGTGAAATGTGATGCAGTGACTGCGTGAAATGGTAAGCAGTGACTGCATGAAATGGGATGCAGTGACTGAGGGAAATGGGATGCAGTGACTGAGGGAAATGGGATTCAGTGACTGAGGGAATGGGATGCAGTGACTGAGTGAAATAGGATGCCCTGACTGAGTGAAATAGGATGCCCTGACTGAGTGAAATAGGATGCCCTGACTGAGTGAAATAGGATGCCCTGACTGAGTGAAATGCGATGCAGTGACTGACGGATGGAAATTGAATGCAATGAGAGAGTGAAATTGGCTGCAATGACTGTGGGAAATGGGTTGTAGTGACTGAGAGAAATGGGATGCAGTGTCTGAGTGAAATGGGATACAGTGACTGAGGGAAATTGGATGCAGTGACTGAGTGAAATGGGATGCAGTGACTTAGTGAAATGGGACGCAGTGACTGAGGGAAATGGGATGAGGTGACAGATGGAAATTGAATGCAGTGAGAGATTGAAATTGGATGCAATGACTGTGGGAAATGGGTTGTAGTGACTGAGAGAAATTGGATGCAGTGTCTGAGTGAAATGGGATGCAGTGAGAGAGTGAAATTGGATGCAGTGACTGAGGGAAATGGGATGCAGTGACTGCCTGAAATAGGATGCAGTGAATGAGTGAAGTGAGATGCAGTGACTGAGTGAAATAGGATGCCCTGACTGAGTGAAATAGGATGCCCGGACTGAGTGAAATACGATGCCCTGACTGAGAGAAATGCGATGCAGTGACTGACGGAAATTGAATGCAGTGACTGATGGAAATTGAATGCAGTGACGCAGTGAAATGGGATGCAGTGACTGTGGGAAATAGGTTGTCGTGACTGAGTGAATTGGGATGCAGTGACTGAGTGAAGTGGGATACCATGACTGAGTGAAACAGGATGCAGCAACAGAGTGGAATGCATTGCAGTGACTGATGGAAATTGAATGCAGTGACTGATGGAAATTGAATGCAGTGACGGAGTGAAATGGGATGCACTGACTGCGTGAAATGGGATGCAGTGACTGCGTGAAATGGGATGCAGTGACTGAGGGAAATGGGATGCAGTGACTGAGGGAAATGGGATGCAGTGACTGTGGGAAATGTGATGCTGTGACTGTGTGAAATGTGATGCTGTGACTGTGTGAAATGGGATGCTGTGACTGTGTGAAATGGGATGCTGTGACTGTGTGAAATGGGATGCAGTGACTGTGGGAATTGGGATGCAGTGACTGTGGGAAATGGGATGCAGTGACTGAGTGAAATGCGATGCAGTGACTGAGTGAAATGGGATGCAGTGAATGAGTGAAGTGAGATGCAGTGACTGATGGAAATTGAATGCAGTGTGTGATGCAAATGCGATGCAGTGGCTGAGTGAAATGGGATGCAGTGACTGTGGGAAATGGGATACAGTGACTGTGGGAAATGGGATACAGTGACTGAGTGAAATGGGATGCAGTGACTGCGTGAAATGGGATGCAGTGACTGTGGGAAATGGGATGCAGTGACTGTGGGAAATGGGATACAGTGACTGAGTGAAATGCGATGCAGTGACTGTGGGAAATGGGATGCAGTGTGTGATGCAAATGGGATGCAGTGGCTGAGTGAAATGGGATGCAGTGACTGTGGGAAATGGGTTGTAGTGACTGAGTGAATTGGGATGCAGTGACTGAGTGAAGTGGGATACCATGACTGAGTGAAACGGGATGCAGTAACAGAGTGGAATGCATTGCAGTGACTGATGGAAATTGAATGCAGTGACTGATGGAAATTGAATGCAGTGACTGCGTGAAATGGGATGCAGTGACTGTGTGAAATGGGATGCAGTGACTGTGTGAAATGGGATGCAGTGTCTGAGTGAAATGGGATACAGTGACTGAGGGAAATTGGATGCAGTGACTGAGTGAAATGGGATGCAGTGACTTAGTGAAATCGGACGCAGTGACTGAGGGAAATGAGATGAGGTGACAGATGGAAATTGAATGCAGTGAGAGAGTGAAATTGGATGCAATGACTGTGGGAAATGGGATGTAGTGACTGAGAGAAATGGGATGCAGTGTCTGAGTGAAATGGGATACAGTGACTGAGGGAAATTGGATGCAGTGACTGAGTGAAATGGGATGCAGTGACTTAGTGAAATGGGACGCAGTGACTGAGGGAAATGGGATGCATTGACTGCGTGAAATAGGATGCAGTGAATGAGTGAAGTGAGATGCAGTGATGGAGTGAAATGTGATGCAGTGACTGCGTGAAATGTGATGCAGTGACTGCATGAAATGGGATGGAGTGACTGAGGGAAATGGGATGCAGTGACTGAGGGAAATGGGATGCCCTGACTGAGTGAAATAGGATGCCCTGACTGAGTGAAATAGGATGCCCTGACTGAGTGAAATGCGATGCAGTGACTGACGGAAATTGAATGCAGTGACTGATGGAAATTGAATGCAGTGACGCAGTGAAATGGGATGCAGTGACTGTGGGAAATAGGTTGTCGTGACTGAGTGAATTGGGATGCAGTGACTGAGTAAAGTGGGATACCATGACTGAGTGAAACGGGATGAAGCAACAGAGTGGAATGCATTGCAGTGACTGATGGAAATTGAATGCAGTGACTGATGGAAATTGAATGCAGTGACGGAGTGAAATGGGATGCACTGACTGCGTGAAATGGGATGCAGTGACTGCGTGAAATGGGATGCAGTGACTGAGGGAAATGGGATGCAGTGACTGTGGGAAATGGGATGCAGTGACTGTTAGAAATGGGATGCAGTGACTGAGTGAAATGCGATGCAGTGACTGTGGGAAATGGGATGCAGTGAATGAGTGAAGTGAGATGCAGTGACTGATGGAAATGGGATGCAGTGACTGAATGAAATGGGATGCAGTGACTGAGTGAGATGGGATGCAGTGACTGAATGAAATGGGATGCAGTGACTGAGTGAGATGGGATGCAGTGACTGAGTGAAATGAGCTGCAATGACTGTGTGAAGTGGGATGCAGTGTCTGAAGGAAATGGGATGCAGAGACTGAGGGAAATGGGATGCAGTGACTGTTAAATGGGCTGCAGGGACTGTGGGAAATGGGATGCAGTGACTGAGGGGAATGGGATGCAGTGACTGAGGGTAATGGGATGCAGTGACTGAGGGTAATGGGATGCAGTGACTGAGGTTAATGGGATGCAGTGACTGAGGTTCATGGGATGCAGTGACTGAGTGGACTGGGATGCAGTGACTGATTGAACTGGGATGCAGTGACTAAAGGAAATGGGATGCAGTCACTGTGGGAAATGGCATGCTGTGACTGAGCGTAAGGGGATGCAGTGACTGATGGAAATGGGATGTAGTGACTGACTGAAATGGGATGCAGTGACTGACTGAAATAGGATTCAGTGACTGAGTGAAATGGGATGCAGTGACTGAGTGAAATGGGATGCAGTGACTGAGGGAAATGGGATGCAGTTACTGAGGGAAGTAGGATGCAGTGACTTTTGGAAATGGGATGAAGTGAGTGATGGAAATGAGAGGCAGTGATTGAATGAAACGGGTACGAGTGACCATGGAGATGGGATGCAGTCACCTGGGGAAAGGAGATGCAGTGACTGTGGAAACGGGATGCTGTGACTGAGGGTAACGGGTTGCAGTGGCTAAGTGAAATGGGACGCCGTGTCTCTGTGAAATGTGATGCGGAGACTGTGGGGAAATGGATTCTGTGACTGAATGAAATGGGATGCAGTGACTGAGTGAAATGTGATGTGTTGACTGATGGAAAGGAGATGCAGTGACTGTGGGAAATGGCATGCAGTGACTGATGGAAATGGGATGCAGTGACTGATGGATATGGGATGCAGTGACTGAGCTAAATGGGATGCAGTGACTGAATGAAATGAGATGCAGTGACTGAGGAAAATGAGATGCACTGATGTAGGGAAATTGGATGCACTGGGTGAGTGAAATGTGATGCAGTGACTGAGGGAAATGGGATGCAGTCACTGAAGGAAATGGGATGCAGTGACTGAGGGAAATGGGATGCAGTGACTGAGTGAAATGGGAAGCTGTGAATGAGTGAAATGGGAAGCTGTGAATGAGTGAAATGGGCTGCAGTGACTGAGTGACATGGGGTGCAGTGACTCTGTGAAATGGGATGCAGTGACTGAGGGAAATGGGTTGCAGTGACTGAGTGAAATGGGAAGCTGTGAATGAGTGAAATGGGAAGCTGTGAATGAGTGAAATGGGAAGCTGTGAATGAGCGAAAGGGGATTTTGTGACTGAGTTAAAGGAGATGCTGTGACTGAGGGAAATGGGATGCACTGTCTCAGTTCAATGAGATTCACTGTCTCAGTTAAATGGGATGCAGTGACTGAGTGAAATGGGATGCAGTGCCTGAGGGTAATGGCACGCAGTGACTGAGTGAAATAGGATGCACTGTCTCGGTTGAATAGGATTCACTGTCTCCGTTAAATAGCATGTAGTGACTGAGTCAAATGGAATGCTGTGACTGAGTGAAATGGGATGCAGTGGCTGAGTGAAATGGGAAGCAGTGGCTGATTGAAATGGGATGCAGTGGCTGAGTGAAATGGGATGCAGGGACTGAGGGAAATGGGAGGCAGTGATTGAGTGAAATGGGATGCAGTCACTGAGTGAAATATGATGCAGTGACTGAGTGAAATGGGATGCAGTGACTGAGTAAAATGGGATTCAGGGACCGACGATCATGGGTTGCAGTGACTGAGTGAAATGGGATGCAGTGGCTGAGTGAAATGGGATGCAGTGGCTGAGTGAAATGGAATGCAGTGACTGAGGGAAATGAGATGCAGTGACTGAGGGAAATGAGATGCATTGACTGAGGGAAATGAGATGCATTGACTGAGGGAAATGAGATGCAGTGACTGAGGGAAAGGAGATGAAGTGTCTGTGGGAAATGGAATGCTGTGACTGAGGGTAATGGGATGCACCGTCTCAGTTCAATGAGATTCACTGTCTCAGTTAAATGGGATTCAGTGACTGAGTGAAATGGGATGCGGTGACTGAGGGAAAGGAGACGCAGTGACTGTGGGAAATGGGTTGCAGTGACTGAGGAAAATGGGAGGCAGTGATTGACTGAAATGGGATGCAGTGACTGAGTGATGTGGGATGCAGTGGCTGAGTGAAATGGGATGCAGTGGCTGAGTGAAATGGGATGCAGTACCTGACGGAACTTGAATGAAGCGTCAGATGAGAAACGGGATGCAGTGACTGTGTGAAATGGGATGCAGTGACTGCGTGAAATAGGATGCAGTGACAGAGTGAAATGTGATGCAGTTGCAGAGTGAAATGTGATGCCGTGACTGCGTGAAATGTGATGCCGTGACTGCGTGAAATGTGATGCCGTGACTGCGTGAAATATGATGCAGTGTCTGCGTGAAATGGGATGCAGTGACTGCGGGAAATGGGATGCAGTGACTGTGTGAAATGTGATGCAGTGACTGTGTGAAATGTGATGCAGTGACTGTGTGAAATGGGATGCAGTGACTGAGTGAAATGGGATGCAGTGACTGAGTGAAATGGGATGCAGTGACTGTGGGAAATGGGATGCTGTGAATGAGTGAAGTGAGATGCAGTGACTGAGTGAAATGGGATGCAGTGACTGAGTGAAATGGGATGCAGTGACTGAGTGAAATGGGATGCAGTGACTGTGTGAAGTGGGATGCAGTGACTGTGGGAAATGGGATGCAGTGACTGCCTGAAATGTGATGCAGTGACTGCGTGAAATGGGATGCAGTGTCTACGTGAAATGGGATGCAGTGTCTGCGTGAAATGGGATGCAGTGACTGCATGAAATGGGATGCAGTGACTGAGAAAAATGGGATGCAGTGACTGAGTGAAATAGGATGCCCCGACTGAGTGAAATAGGATGCCCCGACTGAGTGAAATAGGATGCCCTGACTGAGTGAAATGCGATGCAGTGACTGACGGAAATTGAATGCACTGACGGATGGAAATTGAATGCAGTGAGAGAGTGATATTGGCTGCAACGACTGTGGGAAATGGGTTGTAGTGACTGAGTGAATTGGGATGCAGTGACTGGGTGAAATGGGGTACCGTGACTGAGTGAAATGGGATGCAGTGACTGCGTGAAATGGGATGCAGTGACTGAGTGAATTGGGATGCAGTGACTGGGTGAAATGGGATACCGTGACTGAGTGAAATGGGATGCAGTGACTGCGTGAAATGGGATGCAGTGACTGCGAGAAATGGGATGCAGTGACTGCGTGAAATGGGATGCAGTGACTGACGGAAATGGGATGCAGTGACTGTGGGAAATGGGATGCAGTGACTGTGGGAAACGAGATGAAGTGACTGTGTGAAATGTGATGCTGTGACTGTGTGAAATGTGATGCTGTGACTGTCTGAAATGGGATGCAGTGACTGCGTGAAATGGGATGCAGTGACTGTGTGAAATGGGATGAAGTGACTGTGTGAAATGGGATGCAGTGTCTGAGTGAAATGGGATACAGTGACTGAGGGAAATTGGATGCAGTGACTGAGTGAAATGGGATGCAGTGACTTAGTGAAATGGGACGCAGTGACTGAGGGAAATGAGATGAGGTGACAGATGGAAATTGAATGCAGTGAGAGAGTGAAATTGGATGCAATGACTGTGGGAAATGGGATGTAGTGACTGAGAGAAATGGGATGCAGTGTCTGAGTGAAATGGGATACAGTGACTGAGGGAAATTGGATGCAGTGACTGAGTGAAATGGGATGCAGTGACTTAGTGAAATGGGACGCAGTGACTGAGGGAAATGGGATGCATTGACTCTGTGAAATAGGATGCAGTGAATGAGTGAAGTGAGATGCAGTGATGGAGTGAAATGTGATGCAGTGACTGCGTGAAATGTGATGCAGTGACTGCATGAAATGGGATGGAGTGACTGAGGGAAATGAGATGCAGTGACTGAGGGAAATGGGATGCAGTGACTGAGGGAAATGGGATGCCCTGACTGAGGGAAATGGGATGCCCTGACTGAGTGAAATAGGATGCCCTGACTGAGTGAAATGCGATGCAGTGACTGACGGAAATTGAATGCAGTGACTGATGGAAATTGAATGCAGTGACGCAGTGAAATGGGATGCAGTGACTGTGGGAAATGGGTTGTAGTGACTGAGTGAAATGGGATGCAGTGACTGAGTGAAGTGGGATACCATGACTGAGTGAAACGGGATGCAGTAACAGAGTGGAATGCATTGCAGTGACTGATGGAAATTGAATGCAGTGACGGAGTGAAATGGGATGCAGTGACTGCGTGAAATGGGATGCAGTGACTGCGTGAAATGGGATGCAGTGACTGTGTGAAATGTGATGCTGTGACTGTGTGAAATGTGATGCTGTGACTGTGTGAAATGGGATGCAGTGACTGTGTGAAATGGGATGCAGTGACTGAGGGGAATGGGATGCAGTGACTGAGGGTAATGGGATGCAGTGACTGAGGGTAATGGGATGCAGTGACTGAGGTTAATGGGATGCAGTGACTGAGGTTCATGGGATGCAGTGACTGATTGAACTGGGATGCAGTGACTAAAGGAAATGGGATGCAGTCACTGTGGGAAATGGCATGCTGTGACTGAGCGTAAGGGGATGCAGTGACTGATGGAAATGGGATGTAGTGACTGACTGAAATGGGATGCAGTGACTGACTGAAATAGGATTCAGTGACTGAGTGAAATGGGATGCAGTGACTGAGTGAAATGGGATGCAGTGACTGAGGGAAATGGGATGCAGTTACTGAGGAAAGTAGGATGCAGTGACTTTTGGAAATGGGATGAAGTGAGTGATGGAAATGAGAGGCAGTGATTGAATGAAACGGGTACGAGTGACCATGGAGATGGGATGCAGTCACCTGGGGAAAGGAGATGCAGTGACTGTGGAAACGGGATGCTGTGACTGAGGGTAACGGGTTGCAGTGGCTAAGTGAAATGGGACGCCGTGTCTCTGTGAAATGTGATGCGGAGACTGTGGGGAAATGGATTCTGTGACTGAATGAAATGGGATGCAGTGACTCAGTGAAATGTGATGCTGTGACTGTGTGAAATGTGATGCTGTGACTGTGTGAAATGGGATGCAGTGACTGATGGAAATGGGATGCAGTGACTGTGTGAAATGGGATGCAGTGACTGTTGGAAATGGGATGCAGTGACTGAGTGAAATGCGATGCAGTGACTGTGGGAAATGGGATGCAGTGAATGAGTGAAGTGAGATGCAGTGACTGATGGAAATGGGATGCAGTGACTGAATGAAATGGGATGCAGTGACTGAGTGAGATGGGATGCAGTGACTGAGTGAAATGAGCTGCAATGACTGTGTGAAGTGGGATGCAGTGTCTGAAGGAAATGGGATGCAGAGACTGAGGGAAATGGGATGCAGTGACTGTTAAATGGGCTGCAGGGACTGTGGGAAATGGGATGCAGTGACTGAGGGGAATGGGATGCAGTGACTGAGGGTAATGGGATGCAGTGACTGAGGGTAATGGGATGCAGTGACTGAGGTTAATGGGATGCAGTGACTGAGGTTCATGGGATGCAGTGACTGAGTGGACTGGGATGCAGTGACTGATTGAACTGGGATGCAGTGACTAAAGGAAATGGGATGCAGTCACTGTGGGAAATGGCATGCTGTGACTGAGCGTAAGGGGATGCAGTGACTGATGGAAATGGGATGTAGTGACTGACTGAAATGGGATGCCTTGACTGACTGAAATAGGATTCAGTGACTGAGTGAAATGGGATGCAGTGACTGAGTGAAATGGGATGCAGTGACTGAGTGAAATGGGATGCAGTGACTGAGGGAAATGGGATGCAGTTACTGAGGGAAGTAGGATGCAGTGACTTTTGGAAATGGGATGAAGTGAGTGATGGAAATGAGAGGCAGTGGTTGAATGAAACGGGTACGAGTGACCATGGAGATGGGATGCAGTCACCTGGGGAAAGGAGATGCAGTGACTGTGGAAACGGGATGCTGTGACTGAGGGTAACGGGTTGCAGTGGCTAAGTGAAATGGGACGCCGTGTCTCTGTGAAATGTGATGCGGAGACTGTGGGGAAATGGATTCTGTGACTGAATGAAATGGGATGCAGTGAGAGAGTGAAATGTGATGTGTTGACTGATGGAAAGGAGATGCAGTCACTGTGGGAAATGGCATGCAGTGACTGATGGAAATGGGATGCAGTGACTGATGGAAATGGGATGCAGTGACTGAGCTAAATGGGATGCAGTGACTGAATGAAATGAGATGCAGTGACTGAGGAAAATGAGATGCACTGATGTAGGGAAATTGGATGCACTGGGTGAGTGAAATGTGATGCAGTGACTGAGGGAAATGGGATGCAGTCACTGAAGGAAATGGGATGCAGTGACTGAGGGAAATGGGATGCAGTGACTGAGTGAAATGGGAAGCTGTGAATGAGTGAAATGGGAAGCTGTGAATGAGTGAAATGGGCTGCAGTGACTGAGTGACATGGGGTGCAGTGACTCTGTGAAATGGGATGCAGTGACTGAGGGAAATGGGTTGCAGTGACTGAGTGAAATGGGAAGCTGTGAATGAGTGAAATGGGAAGCTGTGAATGAGTGAAATGGGAAGCTGTGAATGAGCGAAAGGGGATTTTGTGACTGAGTTAAAGGAGATGCTGTGACTGAGGGAAATGGGATGCACTGTCTCAGTTCAATGAGATTCACTGTCTCAGTTAAATGGGATGCAGTGACTGAGTGAAATGGGATGCAGTGCCTGAGGGTAATGGCACGCAGTGACTGAGTGAAATAGGATGCACTGTCTCGGTTGAATAGGATTCACTGTCTCCGTTAAATAGCATGTAGTGACTGAGTCAAATGGAATGCTGTGACTGAGTGAAATGGGATGCAGTGGCTGAGTGAAATGGGAAGCAGTGGCTGATTGAAATGGGATGCAGTGGCTGAGTGAAATGGGATGCAGGGACTGAGGGAAATGGGAGGCAGTGATTGAGTGAAATGGGATGCAGTCACTGAGTGAAATATGATGCAGTGACTGAGTGAAATGGGATGCAGTGACTGAGTAAAATGGGATTCAGGGACCGACGGTCATGGGTTGCAGTGACTGAGTGAAATGGGATGCAGTGACTGAGTAAAATGGGATTCAGGGACCGACGGTCATGGGTTGCAGTGACTGAGGGTAATGGGATGCAGTGACTGAGGTTAATGGGATGCAGTGACTGAGGTTCATTGGATGCAGTGACTGAGTGGACTGGGATGCAGTGACTGATTGAACTGGGATGCAGTGACTAAAGGAAATGGGATGCAGTCACTGTGGGAAATGGCATGCTGTGACTGAGCGTAAGGGGATGCAGTGACTGATGGAAATGGGATGTAGTGACTGACTGAAATGGGATGCAGTGACTGACTGAAATAGGATTCAGTGACTGAGTGAAATGGGATGCAGTGACTGAGTGAAATGGGATGCAGTGACTGAGGGAAATGGGATGCAGTTACTGAGGGAAGTAGGATGCAGTGACTTTTGGAAATGGGATGAAGTGAGTGATGGAAATGAGAGGCAGTGATTGAATGAAACGGGTACGAGTGACCATGGAGATGGGATGCAGTCACCTGGGGAAAGGAGATGCAGTGACTGTGGAAACGGGATGCTGTGACTGAGGGTAACGGGTTGCAGTGGCTAAGTGAAATGGGACGCCGTGTCTCTGTGAAATGTGATGCGGAGACTGTGGGGAAATGGATTCTGTGACTGAATGAAATGGGATGCAGTGACTCAGTGAAATGTGATGCTGTGACTGTGTGAAATGTGATGCTGTGACTGTGTGAAATGGGATGCAGTGACTGATGGAAATGGGATGCAGTGACTGTGTGAAATGGGATGCAGTGACTGTTAGAAATGGGATGCAGTGACTGAGTGAAATGCGATGCAGTGACTGTGGGAAATGGGATGCAGTGAATGAGTGAAGTGAGATGCAGTGACTGATGGAAATGGGATGCAGTGACTGAATGAAATGGGATGCAGTGACTGAGTGAGATGGGATGCAGTGACTGAGTGAAATGAGCTGCAATGACTGTGTGAAGTGGGATGCAGTGTCTGAAGGAAATGGGATGCAGAGACTGAGGGAAATGGGATGCAGTGACTGTTAAATGGGCTGCAGGGACTGTGGGAAATGGGATGCAGTGACTGAGGGGAATGGGATGCAGTGACTGAGGGTAATGGGATGCAGTGACTGAGGGTAATGGGATGCAGTGACTGAGGTTAATGGGATGCAGTGACTGAGGTTCATGGGATGCAGTGACTGAGTGGACTGGGATGCAGTGACTGATTGAACTGGGATGCAGTGACTAAAGGAAATGGGATGCAGTCACTGTGGGAAATGGCATGCTGTGACTGAGCGTAAGGGGATGCAGTGACTGATGGAAATGGGATGTAGTGACTGACTGAAATGGGATGCAGTGACTGACTGAAATAGGATTCAGTGACTGAGTGAAATGGGATGCAGTGACTGAGTGAAATGGGATGCAGTGACTGAGGGAAATGGGATGCAGTTACTGAGGGAAGTAGGATGCAGTGACTTTTGGAAATGGGATGAAGTGAGTGATGGAAATGAGAGGCAGTGATTGAATGAAACGGGTACGAGTGACCATGGAGATGGGATGCAGTCACCTGGGGAAAGGAGATGCAGTGACTGTGGAAACGGGATGCTGTGACTGAGGGTAACGGGTTGCAGTGGCTAAGTGAAATGGGACGCCGTGTCTCTGTGAAATGTGATGCGGAGACTGTGGGGAAATGGATTCTGTGACTGAATGAAATGGGATGCAGTGAGAGAGTGAAATGTGATGTGTTGACTGATGGAAAGGAGATGCAGTCACTGTGGGAAATGGCATGCAGTGACTGATGGAAATGGGATGCAGTGACTGATGGAAATGGGATGCAGTGACTGAGCTAAATGGGATGCAGTGACTGAATGAAATGAGATGCAGTGACTGAGGAAAATGAGATGCACTGATGTAGGGAAATTGGATGCACTGGGTGAGTGAAATGTGATGCAGTGACTGAGGGAAATGGGATGCAGTCACTGAAGGAAATGGGATGCAGTGACTGAGGGAAATGGGATGCAGTGACTGAGTGAAATGGGAAGCTGTGAATGAGTGAAATGGGAAGCTGTGAATGAGTGAAATGGGCTGCAGTGACTGAGTGACATGGGGTGCAGTGACTCTGTGAAATGGGATGCAGTGACTGAGGGAAATGGGTTGCAGTGACTGAGTGAAATGGGAAGCTGTGAATGAGTGAAATGGGAAGCTGTGAATGAGTGAAATGGGAAGCTGTGAATGAGCGAAAGGGGATTTTGTGACTGAGTTAAAGGAGATGCTGTGACTGAGGGAAATGGGATGCACTGTCTCAGTTCAATGAGATTCACTGTCTCAGTTAAATGGGATGCAGTGACTGAGTGAAATGGGATGCAGTGCCTGAGGGTAATGGCACGCAGTGACTGAGTGAAATAGGATGCACTGTCTCGGTTGAATAGGATTCACTGTCTCCGTTAAATAGCATGTAGTGACTGAGTCAAATGGAATGCTGTGACTGAGTGAAATGGGATGCAGTGGCTGAGTGAAATGGGAAGCAGTGGCTGATTGAAATGGGATGCAGTGGCTGAGTGAAATGGGATGCAGGGACTGAGGGAAATGGGAGGCAGTGATTGAGTGAAATGGGATGCAGTCACTGAGTGAAATATGATGCAGTGACTGAGTGAAATGGGATGCAGTGACTGAGTAAAATGGGATTCAGGGACCGACGGTCATGGGTTGCAGTGACTGAGTGAAATGGGATGCAGTGGCTGAGTGAAATGGGATGCAGTGGCTGAGTGAAATGGAATGCAGTGACTGAGGGAAATGAGATGCATTGACTGAGGGAAATGAGATGCATTGACTGAGGGAAATGAGATGCAGTGACTGAGGGAAAGGAGATGAAGTGACTGTGGGAAATGGAATGCTGTGACTGAGGGTAATGGGATGCACCGTCTCAGTTCAATGAGATTCACTGTCTCAGTTAAATGGGATTCAGTGACTGAGTGAAATGGGATGCGCTGACTGAGTGAAATGGGATGCGGTGACTGAGGGAAAGGAGACGCAGTGACTGTGGGAAATGGGTTGCAGTGACTGAGGAAAATGGGAGGCAGTGATTGACTGAAATGGGATGCAGTGACTGAGTGATGTGGGATGCAGTGGCTGAGTGAAATGGGATGCAGTGGCTGAGTGAAATGGGATGCAGTACCTGACGGAACTTGAATGAAGCGTCAGATGAGAAACGGGATGCAGTGACTGTGTGAAATGGGATGCAGTGACTGCGTGAAATAGGATGCAGTGACAGAGTGAAATGTGATGCAGTTGCAGAGTGAAATGTGATGCCGTGACTGCGTGAAATGTGATGCCGTGACTGCGTGAAATGTGATGCAGTGTCTGCGTGAAATGGGATGCAGTGACTGTGGGAAATGGGATGCAGTGACTGTGTGAAATGTGATGCAGTGACTGTGTGAAATGTGATGCAGTGACTGTGTGAAATGTGATGCAGTGACTGTGTGAAATGTGATGCAGTGACTGAGTGAAATGGGATGCAGTGACTGAGTGAAATGGGATGCAGTGACTGTGGGAAATGGGATGCTGTGAATGAGTGAAGTGAGATGCAGTGACTGAGTGAAATGGGATGCAGTGACTGAGTGAAATGGGATGCAGTGACTGAGTGAAATGGGATGCAGTGACTGTGTGAAGTGGGATGCAGTGACTGTGGGAAATGGGATGCAGTGACTGCCTGAAATGTGATGCAGTGACTGCGTGAAATGGGATGCAGTGTCTACGTGAAATGGGATGCAGTGTCTGCGTGAAATGGGATGCAGTGACTGCATGAAATGGGATGCAGTGACTGAGAAAAATGGGATGCAGGGACTGAGTGAAATAGGATGCCCCGACTGAGTGAAATAGGATGCCCCGACTGAGTGAAATAGGATGCCCTGACTGAGTGAAATGCGATGCAGTGACTGACGGAAATTGAATGCACTGACGGATGGAAATTGAATGCAGTGAGAGAGTGAAAGCGGCTGCAACGACTGTGGGAAATGGGTTGTAGTGACTGAGTGAATTCGGATGCAGTGACTGGGTGAAATGGGATACCGTGACTGACGGAAATGGGATGCAGTGACTGTGGGAAATGGGATGCAGTGACTGTGGGAAACGAGATGAAGTGACTGTGTGAAATGTGATGCTGTGACTGTGTGAAATGTGATGCTGTGACTGTCTGAAATGGGATGCAGTGACTGAGTGAAATGGGATGCAGTGACTGTGGGAAACGGTATGCAGTGAATGAGTGAAGTGAGATGCAGTGACTGATGGAAATTGAATGCAGTGTCTGATGCAAATGGGATGCAGTGAATGAGTGAAATGGGATGCAGTGACTGAGTGAAATGGGATGCAGTGACTGAGTGAAATGAGCTGCAATGACTGTGTGAAGTGGTATGCAGTGACTGATGGAGATTGAATGCAGTGTCTGATGCAAATGGGATGCTGTGACTGATGCAAATGGGATGCAGTGACTGAGGGAAATGGGATGCAGTGACTGAGGGAAATGGGATGCAGTGACTGAGGGAAATGGGATGCAGTGACTGTGGGAAACGGTATGCAGTGAATGAGTGAAGTGAGATGCAGTGACTGATGGAAATTGAATGCAGTGTCTGATGCAAATGGGATGCAGTGAATGAGTGAAATGGGATGCAGTGACTGAGTGAAATGGGATGCAGTGACTGAGTGAAATGAGCTGCAATGACTGTGTGAAGTGGGATGCAGTGACTGATGGAGATTGAATGCAATGTCTGATGCAAATGGGATGCTGTGACTGATGCAAATGGGATGCAGTGACTGAGGGAAATGGGATGCAGTGACTGAGGGAAATGGGATGCAGTGACTGAGGGAAATGGGATGCAGTGACTGAGGGAAATGGGATGCAGTGACTGAGGGAAATAGGATGCAGTGACTTTTGGAAATGGGATGCAGTGATTGAATTAAATGGGTGCAAGTGACAGTGGAGATGGGATGCAGTGACTTGGGGAAAGGAGATGCAGTGACTGTGGAAACGGGATGCTGTGACTGAGGGTAACGGGTTGAGGCGGCTAAGTGAAATGGGACGCCGTGTCTCTGTGAAATGTGATGCGGAGACTGTGGGGAAATGGATGCAGTGACTGAATGAAATGGGATGCAGTGACTGAGTGAAATGTGATGCGTTGACTCATGGAAAGGAGATGCCGTCACTGTGGGAAATGGCATGCAGTGACTGAGTGAAATGGGGAGCTGTGAATGAGTGCAATGGGAAGCTGTGAATGAGTGAAATGGGCTGCAATGACTGAGTGAAATGGGGTGCTGTGACTGATGGAAATGGGATGCAGTGACTGAGGGAAAGGAGATGCAGTGACTGAGGGGAATGGGATGCAGCGACTGAGTGATATGGGATGCAGTGGCTGAGTGAAATGGGATGCAGTGGCTGAGTGAAATGGGATGCAGTGGCTGAGTGAAATGGAATGCAGTGACTGAGGGAAATAGAATGCAGTGACTGAGGGGAATGAGATGCATTGACTGAGGGGAATGAGATGCATTGACTGAGGGAAATGAGATGCATTGACTGAGGGAAATGAGATGCAGTGACTGAGGGAAAGGAGATGAAGTGACTGTGGGAAATGGAATGCTGTGACTGAGGGTAATGGGATGCACCGTCTCAGTTCAATGAGATTCACTGTCTCAGTTAAATGGAATTCAGTGACTGAGTGAAATGGGATGCGCTGACTGAGTGAAATGGGATGCGGTGACTGAGGGAAAGGAGACGCAGTGACTGTGGGAAATGGGTTGCAGTGACTGAGGAAAATGGGAGGCAGTGATTGACTGAAATGGGATGCAGTGACTGAGTGATGTGGGATGCAGTGGCTGAGTGAAATGGGATGCAGTGGCTGAGTGAAATGGGATGCAGTACCTGACGGAACTTGAATGAAGCGTCAGATGAGAAACGGGATGCAGTGACTGTGTGAAATGGGATGCAGTGACTGCGTGAAATAGGATGCAGTGACAGAGTGAAATGTGATGCAGTTGCAGAGTGAAATGTGATGCCGTGACTGCGTGAAATGTGATGCCGTGACTGCGTGAAATGTGATGCAGTGACTGCGTGAAATATGGTGCAGTGTCTGCGTGAAATGGGATGCAGTGTCTGCGTGAAATGGGATGCAGTGACTGTGGGAAATGGGATGCAGTGACTGTGTGAAATGTGATGCAGTGACTGTGTGAAATGTGATGCAGTGACTGTGTGAAATGGGATGCAGTGACTGAGTGAAATGGGATGCAGTGACTGAGTGAAATGGGATGCAGTGACTGTGGGAAATGGGATGCTGTGAATGAGTGAAGTGAGATGCAGTGACTGAGTGAAATGGGATGCAGTGACTGAGTGAAATGGGATGCAGTGACTGAGTGAAATGGGATGCAGTGACTGTGTGAAGTGGGATGCAGTGACTGTGGGAAATGGGATGCAGTGACTGCCTGAAATGTGATGCAGTGACTGCGTGAAATGGGATGCAGTGTCTACGTGAAATGGGATGCAGTGTCTGCGTGAAATGGGATGCAGTGACTGCATGAAATGGGATGCAGTGACTGAGAAAAATGGGATGCAGTGACTGAGTGAAATAGGATGCCCCGACTGAGTGAAATAGGATGCCCCGACTGAGTGAAATAGGATGACCTGACTGAGTGAAATGCGATGCAGTGACTGACGGAAATTGAATGCACTGACGGATGGAAATTGAATGCAGTGAGAGAGTGAAATTGGCTGCAACGACTGTGGGAAATGGGTTGTAGTGACTGAGTGAATTGGGATGCAGTGACTGCGTGAAATGGGATGCAGTGACTGCGAGAAATGGGATGCAGTGACTGCGTGAAATGGGATGCAGTGACTGACGGAAATGGGATGCAGTGACTGTGGGAAATGGGATGCAGTGACTGTGGGAAACGAGATGAAGTGACTGTGTGAAATGTGATGCTGTGACTGTCTGAAATGGGATGCAGTGACTGTCTGAAATGGGATGCAGTGACTGAGTGAAATGGGATGCAGTGACTGTGGGAAATGGGATGCAGTGAATGAGTGAAGTGAGATGCAGTGACTGATGGAAATTGAATGCAGTGTCTGATGCAAATGGGATGCAGTGAATGAGTGAAATGGGATGCAGTGACTGAGTGAAATGAGCTGCAATGACTGTGTGAAGTGGGATGCAGTGACTGATGGAGATTGAATGCAGTGTCTGATGCAAATGGGATGCTGTGACTGATGCAAATGGGATGCAGTGACTGATGCAAATGGGATGCAGTGACTGAGGGAAATGGGATGCAGTGACTGAGGGAAATGGGATGCAGTGACTGAGGGAAATGGGATGCAGTGACTGAGGGAAATGGGATGCAGTGACTGAGGGAAATAGGATGCAGTGACTTTTGGAAATGGGATGCAGTGATTGAATTAAATGGGTGCAAGTGACAGTGGAGATGGGATGCAGTGACTTGGGGAAAGGAGATGCAGTGACTGTGGAAACGGGATGCTGTGACTGAGGGTAACGGGTTGAGGCGGCTAAGTGAAATGGGACGCCATGTCTCTGTGAAATGTGATGCGGAGACTGTGGGGAAATGGATGCAGTGACTGAATGAAATGGGATGCAGTGACTGAGTGAAATGTGATGCGTTGACTCATGGAAAGGAGATGCCGTCACTGTGGGAAATGGCATGCAGTGACTGAGTGAAATGGGGAGCTGTGAATGAGTGAAATGGGAAGCTGTGAATGAGTGAAATGGGCTGCAATGACTGAGTGAAATGGGGTGCTGTGACTGATGGAAATGGGATGCAGTGTCTGAGGGAAAGGAGATGCAGTGACTGAGGGGAATGGGATGCAGCGACTGAGTAAACTGGGATGCAGTGACTGTGTGAAATGTGATGCAGTGACTGTGTGAAATGGGATGCAGTGACTGAGTGAAATGGGATGCAGAGGCTGAGTGAAATGGGATGCAGTGACTGAGTGAAATGGGATGCAGTGACTGAGTGAAATGGGATGCAGTGACTGAGTGAACTGGGATGCTGTGACTGAGTGAACTGGGATGCTGTGACTGAGTGAACGGGGATGCAGTGACTGAGTGAAATGGGATGCAGTGACTGCTAAATGGGCTGCAGGGTCTGTTGGAAATGGGATGCACTGACTGAGGGGAATGGGATGCAGTGACTGAGGGGAATGGGATGCAGCGACTGAGTGAACTGGGATGCAGTGATGAGTGAAATGGGATGCAGTGACTGAGGGAATGGGATGCAGTGACTGAGGGAAATGGGATGCAGTGACTGAGGGGAATGGGATGCAGTGACTGAGGGGAATGGAATGCAGTGACTGAGTGAAATGGGGAGCTGTGAATGAGTGAAATGGGAAGCTGTGAATGAGTGAAATGGGCTGCAATGACTGAGTGAAATGGGGTGCTGTGACTGATGGAAATGGGATGCAGTGACTGAGGGAAAGGAGATGCAGTGACTGAGGGGAATGGGATGCAGCGACTGAGTATACTGGGATGCAGTGACTGTGTGAAATGGGATGCAGTGACTGAGTGAACTGGGATGCAGTGACTGAGTGAACTGGGATGCTGTGACTGAGTGAACTGGGATGCTGTGACTGAGTGAACGGGGATGCAGTGACTGAGTGAAATGGGATGCAGTGACTGCTAAATGGGCTGCAGGGTCTGTTGGAAATGGGATGCACTGACTGAGGGGAATGGGATGCAGTGACTGAGGGGAATGGGATGCAGCGACTGAGTGAACTGGAATGCAGTGACTGACTGAAATGGGATGCAGTGACTGACTGAAATGGGATGCAGTGACTGACTGAAATGGGATGCACTGACTGAGTGAAATGGGCTGCACTGACTGAGGGAAATGGGATCCACTGACTGAGGGAAATGGGATGCAGTGACTGAGGGAAATGGGATGCAGTGACTGAGGGAAATAGGATGCAGTGACTGATGGAAATGGGATGCAGTGAGAGAGTGAAATTGGATGCATTGACTGTGGAAATGGGATGTAGTGACTGAGAGAAATGGGATGCAGTGACCGAGTGAAATGGGATGCCGTGACTGTGTGGCTTTGGATGTGGTGATTGATGGAAATACATTCACTGTCTCAGTTGAATAGGATTCACTGTCTCCGTTAAATGGGATGCAGTGACTGAGGGAAATGGGATGTAGTGACTGAGGGAAATGGGATGCAGTGACTGAGGGAAATGGGATGCAGTGACTGAGGGAAATGGGATGCAGTGACTGAGGGAAATAGGATGCAGTGACTTTTGGAAATGGGATGCAGTGATTGAATTAAATGGGTGCAAGTGACAGTGGAGATGGGATGCAGTGACTTGGGGAAAGGAGATGCAGTGACTGTGGAAACGGGATGCTGTGACTGAGGGTAACGGGTTGAGGCGGCTTAGTGAAATGGGACGCCGTGTCTCTGTGAAATGTGATGCGGAGACTGTGGGGAAATGGATGCAGTGACTGAATGAAATGGGATGCAGTGACTGAGTGAAATGTGATGCGTTGACTCATGGAAAGGAGATGCCGTCACTGTGGGAAATGGCATGCAGTGACTGAGTGAAATGGTGAGCTGTGAATGAGTGAAATGGGAAGCGGTGAATGAGTGAAATGGGCTGCAATGACTGAGTGAAATGGGGTGCTGTGACTGATGGAAATGGGATGCAGTGACTGAGGGAAAGGAGATGCAGTGACTGAGGGGAATGGGATGCAGCGACTGAGTAAACTGGGATGCAGTGACTGTGTGAAATGGGATGCCGTGACTGAGGGTAATTGGATGCCGTGACTGAGGGTAATTGGATGCCGTGACTGAGTGAACTGGGATGCTGTGACTGAGTGAACGGGGATGCAGTGACTGAGTGAAATGGGATGCAGTGACTGCTAAATGGGCTGCAGGGTCTGTTGGAAATGGGATGCACTGACTGAGGGGAATGGGATGCAGTGACTGAGGGGAATGGGATGCAGCGACTGAGTGAACTGGAATGCAGTGACTGACTGAAATGGGATGCAGTGACTGACTGAAATGGGATGCAGTGACTGACTGAAATGGGATGCACTGACTGAGTGAAATGGGCTGCACTGACTGAGGGAAATGGGATCCACTGACTGAGGGAAATGGGATGCAGTGACTGAGGGAAATGGGATGCAGTGACTGAGGGAAATCGGATGCAGTGACTGATGGAAATGGGATGCAGTGAGAGAGTGAAATTGGATTCAATGACTGTGGAAATGGGATGTAGTGACTGAGAGAAATGGGATGCAGTGACTGAGTGAAATGGGATGCCGTGACTGTGTGGCTTTGGATGTGGTGATTGATGGAAATACATTCACTGTCTCAGTTGAATAGGATTCACTGTCTCCGTTAAATGGGATGCAGTGACTGAGGGAAATGGGATGCAGTGACTGAGGGAAATGGGATGCAGTGACTGAGGGAAATAGGATGCAGTGACTTTTGGAAATGGGATGCAGTGATTGAATTAAATGGGTGCAAGTGACAGTGGAGATGGGATGCAGTGACTTGGGGAAAGGAGATGCAGTGACTGTGGAAACGGGATGCTGTGACTGAGGGTAACGGGTTGAGGCGGCTAAGTGAAATGGGACGCCGTGTCTCTGTGAAATGTGATGCGGAGACTGTGGGGAAATGGATGCAGTGACTGAATGAAATGGGATGCAGTGACTGAGTGAAATGTGATGCGTTGACTCATGGAAAGGAGATGCCGTCACTGTGGGAAATGGCATGCAGTGACTGAGTGAAATGGGGAGCTGTGAATGAGTGAAATGGGAAGCTGTGAATGAGTGAAATGGGCTGCAATGACTGAGTGAAATGGGGTGCTGTGACTGATGGAAATGGGATGCAGTGACTGAGGGAAAGGAGATGCAGTGACTGAGGGGAATGGGATGCAGCGACTGAGTAAACTGGGATGCAGTGACTGTGTGAAATGGGATGCCGTGACTGAGGGTAATTGGATGCCGTGACTGAGGGTAATTGGATGCCGTGACTGAGTGAACTGGGATGCTGTGACTGAGTGAACTGGGATGCTGTGACTGAGTGAACGGGGATGCAGTGACTGATGGAAATGGGATGCGTGACTGATGGAAATGGGATGCGGTGACTGAGTGAAATGGGATGCGGTGACTGAGGGAAATGGGATGCAGTGACTGAGGGAAATGGAATGCGGTGACTGTCGGGAATCGGGTGCGGTGACTGATGGAAATGGATGCACTGTCTCAGTTGAACAGGATTCAACGTCTCCGTTAAATAGGATGCAGTGACTGAGTCAAATGGGATGCAGTGACTGAGTGAAAAAGGATGCAATGACTGAGTGAAATGGGATGCAGTGGCTGAGTGAAATGGGATGCAGTGACTGAGGGTAATGGGATGCACTGACTGAGGGAAAGGAGATGCAGTGACTCTGGGAAATGGAATGTTGTGACTGATGGTAATGGGATGCACCGTTTCAGTTCAATGAGATTCACTGTCTCAGTGAATTGGGATGCTGTGACTGAGGGAAAGCAGATGCAGTGACTGTGGGAAATAGGTTGCAGTGACTGAGGGAAATGGGACGCAGTGACTGAGGGAAATGGGATGCACTGACTGAGTGAACTGGGGTGCAGTGACTGAATGAAATGGGATGCAGTGACTGAATGAAATGGGATGCAGTGACTGAGGGAAATGGGATGCAGTGGCTGAGGGAAATGGGATGCAGTGGCTGAGGGAAATGGGATGCAGTGGCTGACGGTAATGGGATGCAGTGGCTGACGGTAATGGGATGCAGTGACTGAGTGTAATGGGGTGCAGTGGCTGCGTGAAATGGGATGCAGTGGCTGCGTGAAATGGGATGTAGTGACTGAGTGAAATGGGACGCCCAAACTGAGGGAGATGGGACGCACTGACTGAGAGAAATGGGATGCAGTGACTGAGTGTAATGTGATGCCGTGACTGTGGGGAATTGGGTGTGGTGATGATCGAAATGGATTCACTGTTGCAGTTGAATAGGATTCACTGTCTCCGTTAGAAGGGATGCAGTGACTGAGTGAAATGGGATGCAGTGACTGAGTGTAATGGGATGCAGTGACTGAAGGAAATGGGATGCAGTGACTGATGGAAATGGGATGCAGTGCCTGAGTGATATGGGATGCAGTGACTGACTGAAATGGGAGGCAGTGACTGCGTGAAGTGGGAGGCAGTGACTGCGTGAAGTGGGAGGCAGTGACTGCGTGAAGTGGGAGGCAGTGACTGAGTGAAATGGGACGCCGTGACTGAGTGTAATGGGATGTAGTGACTGAGTGAAATGGGATGCAGTGACTGAGTGAAATGGGATGCGGTGACTGAGTGAAGTGGGGTGCAGTGGCTGCGTGAAATGGGATGCAGTGACTGAGTGAATTGGGATGCAGTGACTGAGGGAAATAGGATGCAGTGACTGAGTGAAATGAGCTGCAATGACTGTGTGAAGTGGGATGCAGTGACTGATGGAGATTAAATGCAGTGTCTGATGCAAATGGGATGCACGGACTGAGTGAAATGGGATGCACTGACTGAGGGAAATGGGATGCACTGACTGAGGGAAATGGGATGCAGTGACTGAGGGAAATGGGATGCACTGACTGATGGAAATGGGATGCAGTGACTGAGGAAAATGGGATGCAGTTACTGAGGGAAATAGGATGCAGTGACTTTTGGAAATGGGATGCAGTGAGTGATGGAAATGGGAGTCAGTGATTGAATGAAATGGGTGCAAGTGACCGTGGAGATGGGATGCAGTGACTGTGGAAACGGGAAGCTGTGACTGAGGGTAACGGGTTGCAGTGGCTAAGTGAAATGGGACGCCGTGTCTCTGTGAAATGTGATGCGGAGACTGTGGGGAAATGGATGCAGTGACTGAATGAAATGGGATGCAGTGACTGAGTGAAATGTGATGCGTTGACTGATGGAAAGGAGATGCCGTCCCTGTGGGAAATGGCATGCAGTGACTGAGTGAAATGGGAAGCTGTGAATGAGTGAAATGGGATGCCGTGACTGAGGGTAATTGGATGCCGTGACTGAGGGTAATGTGATGCAGTGACTGAGTGAAATGGGGTGCAGTGACTGATGGAAATGGGATGCGTGACTGAGTGAAATGGGATGCGGTGACTGAGGCAAATGGGATGCGGTGACTGAGGGAAATGGAATGCGGTGACTGTCGGGAATCGGGTGCGGTGACTGATGGAAATGGATGCACTGTCTCAGTTGAATAGGATTCAACGTCTCCGTTAAATAGGATGCAGTGACTGAGTCAAATGGGATGCAGTGACTGAGTGAAAAAGGATGCAATGACTGAGTGAAATGGGATGCAGTGGCTGAGTTAAATGGGATGCAGTGACTGAGGGAAATGAGATGCAGTGACTGAGGGGAAGGAGATGCAGTGACTCTGGGAAATGGAATGCTGTGACTGAGGGTAAGGGGATGCACCGTTTCAGTTCAATGAGATTCACTGTCTCAGTGAATTGGGATGCTGTGACTGAGGGAAAGCAGATGCAGTGACTGTGGGAAATAGGTTGCAGTGACTGAGGGAAATGGGACGCAGTGACTGAGGGAAATGGGATGCACTGACTGAGTGAACTGGGGTGCAGTGACTGAATGAAATGGGATGCAGTGACTGAGGGGAATGTGATGCAGTGACTGAGTGAAATGGGATGCACTGACTGAGTGAAATGGGATGCATTGACTGATTGAAATGAGATGCAGTGACTGACTGAAATGGGATGCAGTGACTGAGTGAAATGGGACGCCGTGACTGAGTGTAATGGGATGTAGTGATTGAGTGTAATGGGATGTAGTGACTGAGTGAAATGGGATGCAGTGGCTGCGTGAAATGGGATGCAGTGACTGAGTGAATTGGGATGCAGTGACTGAGGGAAATAGGATGCAGTGACTGAGTGTAATGGGATGTAGTGACTGAGGGAAATGAGATGCAGTGACTGAGGGAAATGAGATGCAGTGACTGAGGGAAATGAGATTCAGTGACTGAGGGGAAGGAGATGCAGTGACTGTGTGAAATGGGTTGCAGTGACTGAGGGAAATTGGAAGCAGAGACTGAGTGAAATGTGATGCAGTGACTGAGGGAAATAGGATGCAGTGACTGAGTGTAATGGGACGCAGTGACTCTGGGGACATGGGATGCAGTGACTGTCTGAAATGGGAGTGTGTGACTCACTGAAATGGGAGGGTGTGACTCACTGAAATGGGAGGCAGTGACTGAGTGAAATGGGATGCAGTCACTGAGTGAAATGGGATGATGTGACCGTGGGAAATGGGATGCAGTGACTGAGGGTAATGGGAGGTAGTGACTGAGTGAAGTGGGATGTAGTGACTGAGTGAAATGGGATGCAGTGACTGACGTAATGGGAAGGAGTGAATGAGGTAATAGGGATGCAGTGCCTGACGGGCCTTGGGGTGCAGTGACTGAGTGAAGTGGGATGCAGTGACTGAGGGAAGTGGGATGTAGTGACTAATGGAATTGGAGCGCAGTGACCGCATCAGATTTGGAACTGGGTCATGAGCCTGGCCAGGTGTTAGATTTGGAAGTAGGTGATCACCTTGGTGATAGCGATCACAATTCTAAGATAATAAACTGACAACCTCAGCGATCACAATTCTGTTATGTTTACTTTAGTGAAGGAAAGGTAGAGGTGTACACCACTGGGCAAGAGTTATCTGGGGGAAAGGCAATTCCGATGAGATTTGGCAAGATTTTGGGAGCATAGGATGGGGAAGGAAACTGCAAGGGATGGGCACAATAGAAATGTAGAGCTTATTCAAGGAAAAGTTCCTGTGTATCCTAGATAAGTATGTACCTGTCAGGCCGGGAGGAAGCTGTAGAGCGCGGGAGCCGTGGTTTACGAAGGAAGTGGAATCTCTGGTCAAGAGGAAGCAGAAGGCTTCTGTTACTATAAGATGTGAATGCTCAGTCAGGGTGCTTGAGGGTTACAAGGTAGCCAGGAAAGACGGAAAGAGAGAGCTCAGAAGTGCCAGGAGGAGATTTGAGAAGTTGTTGGCGGATAGGATCAGGGTAAACCGTAAGGTTTTCTATCGGTATTTAAGAAATAAAAGAATGAGAAAAGTAAGATTAGGCCCAATCAAGGATAGTAGTGGGAAGTTGTGTGTGGAGTCAGATGAGATAGGGGAAGCGTGAAATGAATATTTTTCAACAGTATTCACTCTAGAAAACGACAATGTTGTCGAGGAGAATACAGAGATACAGGCTACTGGACTAGGTGGGATTGAGGTTCACAAGGAAGAGGTATTTGAAACCCTACAGAGGGTGAAGACAGCTATGACCCCTGGGCCGGATGGGATTTATCCTCGGATCCTCGGGGAATCCAGGGAGGAGATTGCCGAGCCTTTGGCATTGATCTTTAACTCATCATTGTCTGCAGGAATAGTGCCAGATGACTGGAGGATAGCAATTGTGGTTCTCCTGTTCAAGAAGGGGAGTAGAGACAACCCTGGTAATTATCGGCCAGTGAGCCTTACCTCAGTTGTTGGTAAAGTGTTGGAAAAGGTTCTAAGGGACAGGATTTATAATCATCTAGAAAAGAATAAATTGATTAGGGATAGTCAGCACAGTTTTGTGAAGGGTAGGTCGTGCCTCACAAACCTTATTGAGTTCTTTGAGAAGGTGACCAAACAGATAGATGAGAGTAAACCGGTTGATGTGGTGTATATGGATTTCAGCAAGGCGTTGGATAAGGTTCCCCATAACAGACTATTGTACAAAATGCAGAGGAATGGAATTGTGGGAGATATAGCAGCTTGGATCGGAAATTGGCCTGCTGAAAGAAGACAGAGGGTGGTAGTTGATGGGAAACGTTCATCCTGGAGACCAGTTTCTGGTGGTACCGCAAGGGTCGGTGTTGGGTCCACTGCTGTTTGTCATTTTTATAAATGACCTGGATGAGGGCAGTAAAGGATGAGTTAGTAAATTTGCAGACAACACTAAGATAGGTGGAGTTGTGGATCGTGACAAAGGATTGGTTGCAGAGAGACACAGATAAGCTGCAGAGCTGGGCTGAGAGGTGGCAAATGGAGTTTAATGCAGACAAGCGTGAGGTGATGCACTTCGGCAGGAGTAACCAGAAGGCAAAGTACAGGGCTAATGGTAAGATTCTTAGTAGTATAGATGAGCAGAGAGATCTCGGTGTCCATGAACACAGATCCTTGAAAGTTGCCATCCAGGTTGACAGGGCTGTTAAGAAGGCATACAGTGTTTTAGCTTTGATTAATAGAGGGATCGAGTTCCGGAACCAAGAGGTTATGGTGAAGCTGTACAAAACTCTGGTGCGGCCGCACTTGGAGTATTGTATACAGTTCTGGTCACCGCATTATAAGAAGGATGTGGAAGCTTTGGAAAGGGTGCAGAGGAGATTTACTAGGATGTTGCCTGGTATGGAGGGAAGGTCTTACGAGGAAAGGCTGAGGGACTTGAGGCTGTCTTCATTAGAGAGAAGAAGGTTGAGGGGTGACTTAATTGAAACATATAAAATAATCAGAGGGTGAGATAGGGTGGATAGGGAGAGCCTTTTTCCTAGGATGGTGATGGCGAGCACGAGGGGGCAGAGTTTTAAATTGAGGGGTGAAAGATACAGGACAGATGTCAGAGGTATTTTCTTTACTCAGACAGTAGTAAGGGAATGGAACGCTTTGCCTGCAACGGTAGTAGATTCGCCAACTTCAGGTACATTTAAGTGGTCATTGGACAAGCATATGGACGTACATGGAATAGTGCAGGTTAGATGGGCTTGAGATCGGCATGACAGGTCAGCACAAGATCGAGGGCCGAAGGGCCTGTACTGTGCTGTAATGTTCTATGTTCTATCTTCTATGGCTAGCTCTCCCTGTGCTCCGTGTGATTTAACTTCCCTACTGGACTACTGTGAGGAACCTTCTTGAACGCCTTACTGAAACCCATATACGTCCATGTTTCTGCCTCAATCAATGCTCTTCATTACTACTTTAAAAAACTCATTCAAATTACATGAGTTATGATTTCCTGTGCACATGTGTCCTCGGATCCCATGGACTGTTTCCTGTTCTAACAGTCTTCAAATGGGGAATCTTGTCAAAAGCTCTGCTGAAGCCCAAGTAGACTGTGTCAAATGCATTGCCCTCATCCACACACCTAGTTAGCTCTTCAGTCATAGATTCATAGAGTCATACAGCACAGAATCAGGACCCTCACTCCTAATCATCTGTACTGATCAGGTGTCCCAAACTTAACCGGTCCCATTTGCCTGCGTTTGGTATCCGTCTAAACCTTTCCTCATTGTGTACCTGTCCAAATGTCTTTTAAATACAGAAATTTTATCTGCCTCTACCACGTCTGTTGGCAGCTCATTGCATTCACGCACCACCCTCTGTGTGGGAAAAGTTGCCGGTCGGGTCACTTTTAAATCTTTCCCCTTTCACATTTGAACCTGCTCCCTTCTAGCTTTGGACTCCCCTACCTTGGTTATTCCCCTTATCAATGCCCATCATGATTTTTTACACCTCTGGAAGTCACCCCTTCATCTCCGATACTCCAGGGAAAAAGTCCGAGCCGATCCACCACTCCTCGTAAACCCTCCAGTCCCGGCAATGACCTTTTGTAATTATTTTTGCACTCTGTATAGTTTAACAGCATTCTTCCTACGGCAGGGTAACCAGAATTCACTGAAGTATTATGACATAGAACATAGAACATTACAGCGCAGTACAGGCCCTTCGGCCCTCGATGTTGCGCCAACCTGTGAATCCAACCTGAAGCCCATCTAACCGACACTATTCCATTACCATCCATATATTTAGCAATGTTCATTTAAATGCCCTTAAACTTGGCAATCTACTCCTGTTGCAGGCAGGGCATTCTGCACCCATACTACTCTCTGAATAAAGAACCTCCCTCTGACATGTGTCCCATATCTATCTCCCCTCAATTTAAACCTATCTCCACTCGTGCTCACCATCACCATCGAGGAAAAAGACTATCGCTGTCCACCCTATCTAATCCTCTGATTATCTTGTATGTCTCTATTAAGTTGCCTCTTCACCTTCTTCTGACAAAAACAGCCTCAAGTCCCGAAGCTTTTCCTCATAAGACCTTCCTTCCACACCAGACAAGATCCTAATAAACCCCCTCCAAATCCTTCCGATAATGTGGCGATCAGAACTGTACGCAATAGTCCAAGCGCGGCCGCACCAGTGTTTTGTACAGCTGCAACATGACCTCATGGCTCCGAAACTCAATCTCTGTACCAATAAAACCTAACACGCCGTACGCCTTCTGAACAAGCCTATCAATCTGCGTGGCAACTTTCAGGGATCTACGCACATGGACACCGAGATCTCTCTGCTCATCCACACCACCAAGATTCTGGGCAGCACGGTGGCTCAGTGGTTCGCACTGCAGCCTCGGGCAATTGTCTGTGCGAAGTTTGCACGTTCTCCCCGTGTCTGCTTGCATTTCCTCCGGGTCCTCCGGTTAAGGCGGATAAGGGAGGGGAGGGGAATATGTGTCTGGTGGCGGCATCCTGCTGGTGGTGGTGGAAATGGTGCCTGAGGTTGGTATGGATGTGGGTATGTGGGTTGATAGGTAAGGTCAAGTGGAACCTTATTGCTATCTTCGGAGGGAAGAGAAAAGGTGAGGGCAAAAGTGCTGGGTTGGACACAGTTGAGGACCCTGTCGACCACGGAGCCGGAGAATCCTCAGTTGAGGAAGAAGATGGACATTTTGGAGGCTCCCTTGTTGATGTTGGCCTCATGAGAACATGTTCGATGGAGATGGAGGAAGTGAGAGAAGAGGTTGGAGTCTTTACAGAAAGTGGGGTGTGAGGATATATAGACCAGGTAGCTGTGAGAGTCAGAGAGTTTGTAATGGAATTAGTGCGAAGCCTACCCCCAGGAATGGAAGCAGAAATGTTGAGGAAGGGAAGGGTGGAGTCAGAGGTAGAGCAGGTGAAAGTGAGGGCAGGATGGAAATTGGAGGCGAAGTTGATGAAGTTTTCCAATTTCAGACAAGAGAGAGAAGCAGCCGGATGATATCATTGATGTGTCGGAGAAAGTGTTGTGGGTGGGAATGTTCCACGAACCCCGTGAAGAGACAGGTTTAACTCGGGCCCACGCAGGTGCCTGGAGCTGCTCCTCTTACCCGAAGGAAATGAGAGGAGTTAAACAACAAGTTGTTGAGGGTGAGGATGAGGTCGACCAAGTGGAGGAGGGTGGTGGTGGGAGGGGCATGTTCAGGTCTTTGCTCCAAGAAGAAGGGGACAGCCCTAAGAACCTCCTGGTGGGGAATGGATGTGTAAAGGAATTACACGTTCATGGTAAAGAGGACGCAGCTGGAACCGGCAAACTGATGTTTTAAAACTGCGTAAAATATCAGAGTATTTCTGGATGTACGTGGGCAGTGCTTGGACCAGGGGACAGAAGATTGAGTCAAGGTCGGAAGAGATGAGTTCTGTGGGGCAGGAACAGGCTGAAACAATGGGTCTGCCAGGACAGTCTCATTTGTGGATTTTTAGGGGGACGTAGGAGCAACCTGTGGGGAGCTGTGGCCTTTCAGCTTGGAAACAGAGGGGGAAGATCACCAGATAGACCAAGATCAGTTACTGTAGAAGATACAATGGCCCGGTGCGGTCATGGTCCAGGAGAAGTCGGAGGAGGTATCTGAGGGCTGGCGCTCAGCCTCTGCAAGGTAGACTTCAGCTCACCAGACCACAACAGCACCACCTTATCGGCAGGCTTCATAACAAAGTCAGGGTGAGATATGAGTGCGTGGAGGGCAGTCAGTTGGGCAGGACGTAGGTTGGGTTTGGTGCAGGGAACAGAGAAATTGAGGTGATAGCACGTCGACAGTTCTCAATGAACAGATTGAGTGCACCTGCATCCCCACCTTAACAATTCTGCACTGAGGGGTGCCATTAACTGTATATTTTTCTGTAATAGTTGATTTCCCAAAGTGGAGCATCTAACATTTAATGGATTAAAATCCACTTGCCGTTTCTGCAACTGATCTGTATCCTTTTATGACGTCTACACTCATCCTGATTCTCCCAATCATTCTATTGTCTGCAAACTTGCTAACCCATACATCTATATTTTCACCTCAGTCATTTTGTATAGACCACAAACAGCAGAGGTCCCAGCACAAATCCCTGCGGAACACCAATCGTCCTGGATCTACAGCCTGAAAAGCACCATTCCACCTCTTGCCTCTGTCTTCTCTGGGCAAGCCAGTTGTGAATCCAAGCATCCAAGCCACCATTGACTCGGTGCATCTTAATTTTCTGGATGATCCTATCATGAGGTACCTTGTTGAAAGTATTGCTAAAATCCATGTCAACAATATCCACTGCTCTACCTTCATTGATCACATTCGTCACCTCCTCAAAAAATTCAGTCAAGTTAGGAAGACATGACCTGCCCTGCACAAAGCCATGCTGACTGTCCCTAATTAGGCCATGCTGTTCCAAATACAGATAAATACAATCCCTAAGAATTCTCTCCAATAGCTTCCAATGAACGATGAGAAACTCGCTAGTCGAGTGTTTCCTGGATTGACCCTATTTCCCTTCTTGAACAGAAGAAGAACATTTAGCAACTTGCTAATCCTCCAGTACCCCTCCAGTGGCTACCAAGGATACAAAGATATTGCTGAATGCCCCGACAATCTCTTCTCTCACCTGGCTCAAAAACCTTGAGGAGATACCATTGGGTCCTGAGGACTTATCCACCTTAATGCTCTTTCTTGATTTCAAAATGCTGTTATCACATGAGCATGCTCCACACAAATCCCACTATCCTCCACACCCTTCGCCTGAGTGAATAGTGATGCACGGACTTAATTTAGGATCTTGCCCACATCCTCTGCTTCCAAACACAAGTTCCCTCCTTTATCCTGAATGGTCGTACCTTCTTGCTGTTTATCCCCTTGTTTTAGATGTATGCACAGAATGCCTTGGGATTTCCTTCAACCCTCCTTGCCAAGGTCATTTGACCGCCTTTCTTTTTCTGCTTTCTTTATGTCAGCCCTGTTCGATTTTAGCTTCCTAAACCTGACATATTTTTGTTTTTCCCTTTTGACTAACTTCACAACCTCCCCAATTATCCAAGGGTCTTTTACCTTGCCATCGTTGTCCTTCCTCCTTCCTGATCCTAAACTCATAAGCAGGCCTTTAAACAATTCCCATATGGCAAATGTGACAGCTCCTCCCAATTAACACTCCCCAGCTCCTACCTAAAATTGATATAATTTACTCTCCCCCAAGGTCCTGACTTATACTTCTTCATAGCAATCTTAAAATTTAAGGAGTTGTGATCACTATTTCCAAAATGCTTTCCCACCCTTCTCACCAGTTACCTGACCAGGACAACGTCCAGTATGGCCCATCTTCTATCCACATACTGTGTCAAGAAACTCTCTTGGATAGACTTAACAAATTCAGCCTCATTTAAACTCTTGTTGTCAGGGAGTCCCAGTCAATACTGGGGAGGTTAAATTCACTGACTGTGACAACTCTGACTTATTGCATTGTTTCAAAAGCTGCCTACATATTTGTTCCTCAGTGTGTCAGTGGCAAAAGGGGAGCAGGCTATTAGTTTAATCTGATCAGAGTGATTGTGTCTATCTTATTTTTGAACGCTACCTCTGTTGCCTCAGTGGGCAAGCCCTCCAGAATGTCCTTTCTCGGTACAGATGTAACATTTCCCACAGGTTAGGAGTGCACCTCCTTCTTTTATCTTCCCCTCTATCTTGTCTAAAGCAATGAAACCCTGGAACATTGAGCACCCAGTCCGGTCTCTGTCTCAACCAAGCCTCTGTAATGGCCTCAACATCAGAGTCCCATGTACTGATCCAGGCTCTAAGCTCATCTGCCTTACCTGTAATACTCCTGGCAGTGAAATAAACATATTTCAGCTTGTTCGTGCCATCATGTTCATGTACCTGTCTCTGACTGCCATTCTTTTCTGATTTATTGGTCCCAGCATGTACCTGCCATCAATTCATCTACTTGCCGACCTGCTGCTCTGGTTCCCAGCTGCCTGCCAGTCTTTAAATCCTCCCAAGTAGCACTAGCAAACCTCCCTGTGAGGGTATTTGTTCCCGTTCAGTTTAGGTGCAACCCATCCCTCTTACACAGGTCACCCCTTGCCAAAGAAGCGGTCGCAATTATCCATGAACCTGAAAGCCTGCCCCCAGTCCCAGCTCCTTCACCAATGCATTCATCTCACCTATCTTTCTCTGACTTAACTCACTAACATGTGGCACTCGTGGCAACCCATAAATTATTACCCTCTAGGTCCTGCCTTTCAGCCTCTTTGCTAACTCCTTGTACACAGTCCGCAGGATCTCATCCCTCTTTCTACCAACGTCATTGGTACCAATGTGCACAAAGGCCTCTGGCTGCTCACCCTCCCCCTTAAGAATTTCTTGCAACCACTCAGAGATGTCCTTGACCTTGGTACCAGGGAAGCAACACACAGCCCTGGTATCTCAAATGTGGCTACAGAAACTATGTCCCCAACGAATGAGTCTCCAACCACGATCACTCACTTGGATTTGCCTGACCCTGTCCCACAGCAGGGCGGTTTGTACCACGGACCTGGCAGCTGCTGATTATATAACCGTTCCAGTTTAGTTTTAGATCAGTGTTAACCTTGATTAAGTGGATAGCCAAGCACCTCAGTGGGCGACAGTACAGGAGAATTAAATTCTTAAGCTCACGGATTCTGTGAGAGTCAAAGACAAGCACTGAATTGTTCTAACCTCATTTCCAACACCTGGCCCATTACCCTGCATGGCTTGGATAACACTTGCACATTTAAAAAAATGTAAGGATGATGTGAGGGTAAGGACATGGAATTTTGTGATATGGTCATATTTGCTCTTGTTGGAGCTGATTGCTGCTTCGCACTTGTATGGTGCAAATGTCACTTATCGTTTATAAGGCCAAGCCTGATCGTTGTCCAAGTCTCACTGTATTTTCTCATCGTTGACTTCACTGTTGGAAAAGTCATGAATTCTGCTGGACACCTGGACAATATTCAATGAACGTTCATGTCTCCACTTTGGTTCAAATGAAGACATGACTTCAGCCAGTGCAGGTATCCAGTGAATGCCACTGACTCAATTTTCTATTCCTCTGCTTAACACCACATTCAATCAGAAGTTGCCTTGGTGGAAATGACAGATTGCACTTTCCTTCCTTTTCAAGCTCAGGATCTCTGATCATATTTGTGGTAAATCCTGAACGAGGTTACGAGAAGTGTGGCATGACGAAAAGTAAACTGAACCTTATTGTGCAGCTGTTTGACAGCACTGTCATCCAGATGTTGCATTACTTTGCTGACGATTGAGAATACATTGAGGTCATAATTGGTCAGGACAATTTGTCTGCCGATTGCGTGATAGGTCATCTTTCTCTGAAATGTGAGTGTTGCAAGTGTTTAAAAATGTACTGGAAAACATTTACTGTTGGTGTGGCGACCTTGGGGCACATTGTTCCAGTACAGTTTGTGGGATGCTGCCAGGTGCTATGGCATTTGCAGTATCCGGAACATTCAGTCTTGTCATTGCATGAAATAATTTGAATTGCGTGTAAGTTAAGATCTGTGATGCCTCCTCAGGATGAGGGCAAGAAGATCATCCAGACTGGTGAATGGTTTCATCTGCTCCTTCACCTTTTGTTCGTAACATCTTGTAATAACTGCCATGTAGCCTGATGAGAAACTAAAGCTCACCTTGATTCATTTGCATTTGAAGGTGCCTATTTTTCCCAAACAAAAGGACCCATCACTGAGCGGAAAGTATGGAGAATGTTATAGACATCAGTGGTGAGATAATGCTGGATCTTGACCAGCAAAACCATTGTTGTGTTGGTGAAATGCAAACAAAAATCTATATGATGTAAACTTTATTCTCAGCTAATCCCTTTCTCAAATGACAGATTGTGATGTTGGTTCCTGGAAAGCCTCCATTGTTGGAGGACGAGAAGCCGTATCCAATTGAAGCAGCAGAGGCTTCTGCGATGACTGTGGAAACCACTGCTTATGCCTTGCTTCAAGCGTTGTCAAGGAATGATATTGACTATGCAACACCGATTGCGAGGTGGCTAACGATGCAACAGAACTATGGTGGTGGATTTCACTCGACGCAGGTAAATGCTTGAGATCACAACAACAGGCATTCAGATATTTCCATTGATCATGTTACTAACTGGTGGTTGTTGCAGTTTGCAATCAAACTGGACACTGCATTTTCATCTGCAGGTTTGGTGCATTGGCACAAATTCCAGTTCTTCAATGGTGTTAATCCTTGGTTAAATTCTTACATGCACTTTGCCTGCGCATCACTTTTCCTCTTGGCATTGTCCTTGAAAACTATCTGTTTCTGTAAACCTTCACTTACTTGTCATAGGATCATTGAGGGACAGCATAATAGAGTGCTATGGCAATGGAACAGACCCTTCAGCAAATTGTATGTGCCCTCACAAGATGCAAGTCCCGAACTATTCTCATCACATTTCCCAGCACTCGACCCAGAGCCTTGTATGCCTTGGCATCGCAAATGCCCAATCACAGACTTGTTAAATGTTATCATGCTTTCTGCCTCTACCACCCACACAGTCGGTGCGTTCCACATTCTCACCACAGTTTGGGTGCAAAAACAAGTAAGCTTCCTCAAGAGATCGTAGGAACTTGCCAATGCTGGAGAATCTGAGAGAACAAGGTGTAGAACTGGATGAACACAGCGGGCCGAGCAGCATCAGAGAAGCAAGAAAGCTGACGTTTCGGGTCGAGACCCTTCTTCAAAAATGGGGGAGGAGAAGGGGATTCTGAAAAAAATAGGGAGAAGTGGGGAGGCAGATAGAAGATTGGTAAAAGAGAAGTTAAGTGAACTGTCCTGTGCTGTCCACTCACTGTCCCCTGCTCCAGAATCATAGAATAAGAGAATTCTCCAGAATTAGACCAGAAGGCCATGAGACATAGGAGTGGAGGTAAGGCCATTCGCCCCATCAAGTCCACTCCACCATTTAAATCATGGCTGATGGGCATTTCAACACCACTTCCCTGCACTCTCCGCATAGCCCTTGATTCCTTTTGAGATCAAGAATTTGTCGATCTCTGCCTTGAAGGCATCCAACATCCCGGCCTGCACTGCACTCTGCGGCAATGAATTCCACAAGCCCACCACTTTCTGCCTGAAGAAATGTCGTCTGATTTCAGTTTTAAATTGACCCCCTCGAATTTTAAGGCTGTGCCCACGGGTCCTCGTCTCCCCTGCTAACGGAAACAACCTCCTAGCGTCCACCTCTTCTAAACCAGACATTATCTTGTAAGTTTTTATGAGTTCTCCCCTCAACTTTCTAAACTGCAGTGAGTACAATCCCAGGATCCTTAGCCATTCATCATAGGTTCAGCCTACCATTCCAGGGATCATCCGTGTGAATTGAACAAGCACTTCATTCCATTGTGTCTGTAACCACTGAAGCCACACTAAGTTCACATTCGGCTCATGTTTTAGCAATAGGCCCTTTGCCTTGAATGTTATTTCATTTTAAGTGCTGCACCAACCCTTTTTCTTTAATGTGAAAAGATTATCCACCACCTCAACTAAAGTCCCAGACAATGAATTCCAAACACCCAGCACCTTCTGGGTGTCTTTTCTTTCCTGAAATTCCTTCTGAGCCTTTTAGCTTAAATGTATGTATCTCTTCCCCCCCAACCCCCCGACCTCCCACTCCATGAATGGTCGTTCTGCTTCCCTCGCCTAGACCCATCAGAACGCAGACCGTTTTTTCAGGACCTTCTTCAACCTTCTCTGTTCGGAAGAAAACAAGCCAACCTTATCCAGATAAAACAGTGATGCTGCCTGGCCTGCAGTGTTCCTCCAGCTCCACGCTGTGTTATCTCAGACTCCAGCATTGACAGTTCCTATTATCTCAAACTTATCCAGACTCTCCATCGAGTTAAAATGCTTCACCCCCTCAGAACATCCTGATGAATGTCCTCCACACATGCTCAAATGCAATCACCTCTTTTCTGTAATGAAGAGACCATTAGAACATAGAACATTACAGCGCAGTACAGGCCGTTCGCCCCTCGATGTTGTGCCGACCTGTCATACCGATCTGAAGCCCATCTAACCTACACTATTCCATGTACGTCCATGTGCTTTTCCATTGACGACTTAAATGTACCGAAAGTTGGCGAATCTACCACCGTTGCAAGCAAAGCGTTCCATTCGCTGACTACTCTCTGAGTAAAGAAACCGCAATGTCCAGTTTAGAATAACAAGCTCACAAGAGAGATGGAAGATAATAAAATGTGAGGCTGGATGAACACAGCAGGCCAAGCAGCATCTCAGGAGCACAAAAGCTGACGTTTCGGGCCTAGACCCTTCATCAGAGAGGGGGATGGGGGGAGGGAACTGGAATAAATAGGGAGAGAGGGGGAGGCGGACCGAAGATGGAGAGTAAAGAAGATAGGTGGAGAGGGTGTAGGTGGGGAGGTAGGGAGGGGATAGGTCAGTCCAGGGAAGACGGACAGGTCAAGGAGGTGGGATGAGGTTAGTAGGTAGCTGGGGGTGCGGCTTGGGGTGGGAGGAAGGGATGGGTGAGAGGAAGAACCCGTTAGGGAGGCAGAGACAGGTTGGACTGGTTTTGGGATGCAGTGGGTGGGGGGGAAGAGCTGGGCTGGTTGTGTGGTGCAGTGGGGGGAGGGGACGAACTGGGCTGGTTTAGGGATGCAGTAGGGGAAGGGGAGATTTTGAAACTGGTGAAGTCCACATTGATACCATATGGCTGCAGGGTTCCCAGGCGGAATATGAGTTGCTGTTCCTGCAACCTTCGGGTGGCATCATTGTGGCAGTGCAGGAGGCCCATGATGGACATGTCATCAAGAGAATGGGAGGGGGAGTGGAAATGGTTTGCGACTGGGAGGTGCAGTTGTTTGTTGCGAACTGAGCGGAGGTGTTCTGCAAAGCGGTCCCCAAGCCTCCGCTTGGTTTCCCCAATGTAGAGGAAGCCGCACCGGGTACAGTGGATGCAGTATACCACATTGGCAGATGTGCAGGTGAACCTCTGCTTAATGTGGAAAGAGAGATGACCTGGTTTTAGATATCATTCGGGACCACAGACTCAGAGACAAAGCAAGACGACTCTGCGATTTGATGTAGAAACTGCTGACACTCCGAAGCCTGCAGCCCTCCTCCAATTCTCAAGTCAGAAGTGTGTCAATGACGGTGCAGATCCAACAACACTGAAAACAATCTTGAGTCGAGGCCAAAGCAGCCCCTTGATTGGCACCGTATCCATTCTCTCCACAGCCAACTCCAAGAGACAATAATGTGTCCCTGTACAAGATGCACTGCCACATTTTTTACCCACTATTCTGACACACACCTTTCCAGACTTAGAAAACTCATCTTCAAGGGCAAGGACATCAGACATGGTAGCACTAACCCCAGTAAAAATCACCTCCAAGCTACTCACAAACTTATTTGGAAATGAATGGTTGTTACTGAGTCAGTCTTTGTAATCTCTTTTGGAACAGCATTGTGGGTCTCTGTACAGCAACATGAAGCTGTTCAAGAAGTCAGTTCCTGCTGGACAATCAGCAACAGCTATGTCTCATTAAAGAATAAATAAATCGGAAAGAAATCCATCTGAGAGTCACAGGCAAATGGGTACTTTTTTTGTTCACTCAGCAGATTGTGGGCTATTACCAATTTTGAAAATGACAAATGAAGCTTTTGTTTGGGTGGGTATTGACAGCAGCTGCCCCCAAAATAAAAAGAAAATGGGAACTGCAGATGCTGGAGAATCCAAGATAACAAAGTGTGGAGCTGGATGAACACAGCAGGCCAAGCAGCATCTCAGGAACACAAAAGCTGACATTTCGGGCAGAGACCCTTCATCAGAAAAGAGGGAGGAGGAGACAGTTCTGAAATAAACAGGGAGAGGGGGAAGGCAGATTGAAGATGGACAGAGGGGAAGATAGGTGCAGAGGAGACAGACGAGCAATAAGGAAGGAGAGGATCAAATATGAAGGTAGGCTAGCTAGTCATATTAGAAATCACAGTGAAAGCTTCTTTCAATACATAAGAAACAAACATGAGGCAAAAGTAGACACTGGGCCGCTCCAAATTGATGCTGGAAGGCTGGTGATGGGAGATAAGGAAGTAGCTGAAGGACTTAATAAGTACTTTGCGTCAGTCTTCACAGTGGAAGACATGAGTAGTATGCCAACACTTAGGGAGAGTCAGGGGGCAAAGTTGAGTACGGTAGGCATTACAAAAGAGAAAGTGCTAGAAAAGCTAAAAGGTCTCAAAATTGCTAAATCTCCTGGCCCCGAAGGGCTACATCCTAGAGTTCTGAGGAAGGTGGCTGAGGAAATAGCAGAGGCTTTGGATGTGATCTTTCAAAAGTCCCTGGAGTCAGGGTAAGTCCCAGATGATTGGAAAATTGATGTTGTAACCCCCTTGTTTAAGAAAGAATCAAGGCAAAAGATGGAAAATTACAGGCCGATTAACCTGACTTCGGTAGTTAATAAAATTCTTGAATCATTGTCAAGGATGAGATTTTGAAATTCCTGGAAGTGCAGGGTCAGATTAGAACAAGTCAGCATGGATGTAGTAAGGGGAGGTCGTGCCTGCCAAACCTGTTAGAATTCTTTGAAGAGGTAACAAGTATGTTAGCCCAGGGAAACCCAGTGGATGTTATCTATCTAGACTTCCAAAAGGCCTTACGTAAGTGTCTCACGGGAGGCTGCTGAGCAAGGTGAGGGCCCATGGTGTTCGAGATGAGCTACTGGCTTGGATTGAGGATTGGCTGTCTGATAGAAGGCAGAGAGTTGGGATAAAAGGCTGTTTTTCGGCATGGCAACCGGTGACGATTGGTGTCGCAGGTTTCGGTGTCGGGGCCGCAGCTGTACACCTTACGTATTGATGATCTGGATGAAGGGACCGGGGTCATTCTGGCGAAGTTTTCCGATGATACGAAGATAGGTGGACAGGCAGGTAATACTGAGGAGGTGGAGAAGCGGCAGAAAGAGTTAGACAGTTTAGGAGAGTGGTCCAGGAAATGGCTGATGAAATTCAATGTGGGGTTTTGCACTTTGGTAAAAAGAATACGGGCATGGACTATTTTCTAAATGGTGAGAAAATTCGTAAAGCTCAAGTACAAAGGAATCTAGAAGTGTTGGTCCAGGATTCTCTAAAGGTTAACTTGCAGGTAGAGTCCATAATTAAGAAAGCGAATGTAATGTTGTCCTTTATCGCAAGAGGGTTGGAATATAAAAGCAGCGATGTGCTTCTGAGGCTTTATAAAGCTCCAGTTAGGCCCCATTTAGAATACCGTGTCCAATTTTGAGCCCCACACCTCAGAAAGGACATACTAGCCCTGGAGCGTGTCCAGCGGAGATTCACACGGATGATCCCTGGAGTGGTAGGTTTGACATATGATGAACGGCTAAGGATCCTGGGATTGTACTCATCAGAGTTTAGAAGGTTGAGAGGAGATCTAATAGAAACTTACAACATAATGTCTGCCTCAGAAGGGGTGGACGCTAGGAAGTTGTTTCCGTGAGGCCGGGAGACTAGGACCCGTGGGCACAGCCTTAAAATTAGAGGGGGTAAATTTGAAACGGAAATGAGGTGACAATTGTAAAGCCAGAGAGTGGCGGGCTTGTGGAAATCATTGCCACGGAGTGCAGTCGGGGCCAGGACGTTGGATGCCTTCGAGGCAGAGATCGACTAATTCTTGATCTCACGAGGAATCAAGGGCAACGGGGAGAGTTCAGGGAAGTGGAGTTGAAATGCCCCTGAGCCATGATTTAAATGGTTGAGTGGACTTGATGGGCCGAATGGCCCTACTTCCACTCCGATGTCTTCTGGTCTTAAGTAAAAGGGGCGGACATGAAGCCAGTAGAGGTGAGTGTGGGTGTGGAGGTAGGGAGGGGTTAGGTCAGTCTGGGGAGGACGGACAGGTCAAGGGGGCGGGAAGAGGTTTGGAGGTCGGGAATGGGGGTTTGGCTTGAGCTGGGAGGAGGGGATCGGTCAGAGGAAGAACAGATTAGGGGACGAGCTGGGCTGGTTTTGGGATGCAGTGGTGGGAGGGGAGATTTTGGAGCTTGTGAAATCCACGTTGATAGCATTGGTCTGCAGAGCTCCCAAGGCTCAGTTAAGGAAGGACAATAAACACTGGCCAGTCAGTCATACATCCAGCAAAAAAAGTTTATTTTTTTTTAAAAAAAGGATGCACCTGTTAATCAAGTGGCAAAGCATTATCGAGTTTTGAGAAGATTTGTAGCTCAGGGTTGAGGTTCTGGATGTAAGATTGCTCACTGAGCTGGAAGGTTAGTTTGCAGACGTTTCGGCACCATTCCGGGTAAAATCTTCAGGGAGCATCCGGGGAAGCGCTGGAGTTAGGTCCCGCCTTCTCTTTAAGTGTTCCGGTTTCCTTGGGTTGGTGATGTCATTTCCGGTTCCTTTTCTCAGAGGATGGGAGGGGGATTTGGCGCCAACGTGTTCTCCCGAGTGTAGTTTGTGTGTGGCATGAACTGCCAGAGGAGCGACAGAGGCTGTTATACTCACAGTATTGAGAAGTCACCTGCAGGGACACATGAATAGGAAGGGGCTGGAGGGATATGGGCTCCAGGCTGGCAAACAGAACTAGTCAGTTACGGTGTCTGGTCGGCCTGGAGGAGTTGGACTGAAGGGTCTGTTTCCCTGCTGTACAACTCGACGACTCTGTCTCTCTCTCTCCCATTTTCTCCAAACCCACCCCCCGCCACACACACAATCTCTGTCTCTCCATCTCTCTGTGTGTGCCTCACTCTATGTCTCTGTCTCTCTCTGTCGTCTTGTCTCTGCCACCTCGCTGTGCACTTCTGTCTCTCTCCTCTCCACTCTCTCACTCTGTCTCTTTGGTCTCTGTGTGCGCCCCTCTCTATCTCTCGTCTTGTATCTGGCTCCCTCTGTGTGTGCTTCTGCCGTTCTCTCTCCCCTGTCTCTCCGTCTCTCCCTGTGAACCTCTCTCTGTCCCCTCTCCCCCGCCCCCCTGTGTCTCTCTTCCTCTCTATCCGAGCCTCTCCACCCGCTCAGCAGGGAGCATTGTGAGTTTTTTTGAACGAAGTTTAAAAATCTCGATTTAAACCCAACCCATCCGCAATCAGACTGCATTTCTAATCCCCTCTCTCTCTCTCTCACACACACACACACACACAGAGTCTGTCTCTTTCTCCCTCTCAGTAAATCCCCTTCCTCTCCTGTTCCTACTCACGCCTTTCCCCCGCTCTCCGTCGGCGACGAGTCCGCTGTCTGGATCCCTTTTCCCAGGAGGGTTCTGAGGACCCAGCTGTTCGGCAGCGGGGATCATCGCACCACGCTCCCAGACCCCTACAACCTCATGTTCTCCAGCGGCCTCCAGCATGACCACCGGGCTGGGAGCAGGCATCCGGGCTGCTGGAGCGCTCGCTGCTCAGTGGCTCGGCCCTGCGTCGGGAGCGGGGATCCAAGGTGGGAGAAGGCCTCTTCACCCGGCGCCTGGGCACAGCTGCCTGGCACCGAGCCCGCGCTCCCCGAGCATCCGGCCACGGGTCCGCGACGCCTTCCGTAGCTGAGCAGCCTACAACTATGTCCCACTGCAAGGTAAGCTGGGGGTGGTGGTTTGGGGTGAAGGGAGGATTGGGGACATGAGCACGGTCCCTGTTTCACATCGTGCGCCGCTCCTATCCCAAAGCGAGGTGTTGGGAATGGATGTTTTGGGGGTGAGAATTCCCCTCCCCGGGTGAGGGGAAGGCTGGGGACATTGGGAGGGTGTCTATTATCCAGCCTTGCGCGGGTTTCCGTAGCCGACCAGCCTGCAGCTCTCGTACCACATGGTAAAGGGAAGGAGGCGGATGGGATGGGGTCGGGGTTGGAGGATAGCCGTCCTGGAAGTGAGTGGACATGGGGAGAGTCACTATTGTACAGCCCAGTGACTGAGTGGCCGACAGCTACTGCAAAAGGGTCGGATTAGGAGAGGGGTGTTGTAGGGAGGTTTGGGGTCACGGGCAGCGCCGCTTTCTGCAGCCGAACAGCCATTGCCACAAGATTGGATGGGAGGAGGTGTTTTAGGAGCGAAGGGATGCCCCCTCCCCCTGCTGCTGTGGGAAGTAGGTTCTTTATCGCACAGCCCTCTGTAGTCAAATAGCACCCCGGCGACAAGGTGAGAAGGCAGGAGGGGCTCCCGGGGATGAGGGAAGGACACAACCACTGTCAGTATAAGGTTAGGGGGTGATCATACCCCTTCCAGGGGCTGAGGGGAGCTCCTGATGCCAAGCGAACAGCCGAGATGGAGCCGCAGCTCTCCGACCTCAAGGGGACCCTGTCTCAGAGGCTGGAGCATTTCCAGCCAGAGCTCGGAGGGAAAGGGTCATCGCACCCAAAACGCTACCTCGGGACTTTTTCTTCACAGATGCTGAGCATTTCCAGCAACTTGTGTTTGCATTTCCAACCGGAGGTGGGCTTGTGGAGAGACACCATGGGACGGGAATGGGTGTGGGGTTTGATGGGGCAGTCACAGAGACTGTCGAGAGAGAGAGAGGCAACCCCTGTGTCAGGGTTTGGAAAATCTCCGGCAGTTCTTCATTTCTCTCTCAGCCGAAGGCGCTGCGTGCTTTGGTTTCCTTTCCTCTTGTACTCTCTGTGAATCAAGCCAGAGTGAGTTTGTGGGCGGAGAGAGAGAGAGAAGGGACAGAAAGATGGAAATAAGGGAACATGACAAGGGAGTGAAATTAGAGCCAGCAGAGGTGAGAGAGGGGGTGAGAATCAGAGGGAGGGAGGAAGAGCAAGAAAACACAAACAAAGGAGAATGGGGGGTAACAAGGTGTTGATGTGGATGAACACAGCAGGACAAGCAGCATCAGAGACGCAGGGAAGCTGATGTCAGAGATGATGGGAACTGCAGATGCTGGAGAATCCAAGATAATAAAATGTGAGGCTGGATGAACACAGCAGGCCCAGCAGCATCTGAGGAGCACAAAAGCTGACGTTTCGGGCCGAGACCCTTCATCAGAGACGGGGATGGGGTGAGGGTTCTGGAATAAAGAGGGAGAGAGGGGGAGGCGGACCGAAGATGGAGAGAAAAGAAGATAGGTGGAGAGAGTATAGGTTGGGAGGTAGGGAGGGGAGAGGTCAGTCCAGGGAAGACAGACAGGTCAAGGAGGTGGGATGAGGTTAGTAGGTAGATGGGGGTGCGGCTTGGGGTGGGAGGAAGGGATGGGTGAGAGGAAGAACAGGTTAGGGAGACAGAGACAGGTTGGACTGGTTTTGGGATGCAGTGGGTGGAGGGGAAGAGCTGGGCTGGTTGTGTGGTGCAGTGGGGGGAGGGGACGAACTGGGCTGGTTTTGGGATGCGGTGGGGGAAGGGGAGATTTTGAAAATGGTGAAGTCCACATTGATACCATTAGGCTGCAGGGTTCCCAGGAGGAATATGAGTTGCTGTTCCTGCAACCTTTGGGTGGCATCATTGTGGCACTGCAGGAGGCCCATGATGGACATGTCATCTAAAGAATGGGAGGGGGAGTCGAAATGGTTTGCGACTGGGAGGTGCAGTTGTTTGTTGCGAACTGAGCGGAGGTGTTCTGCAAAGCGGTCCCCAAGCCTCCGCTTGGTTTCCCCAATGTAGAGGAAGCCACACCGGGTACAGTGGATGCAGTATACCATATTGGCAGATGTGCAGGTGAACCTCTGCTGAATGTGGAATGTCATCTTGGGGCCTGGGATAGGGGTGAGGGAGGAGGTGTGGGGGCAAGTGTAGCATTTCCTGCGATTGCAGGGGAAGGTGCCGGGTGTGGTGGGGTTGGAGGGCAGTGTGGAGCGAACAAGGGAGTCACGGAGAGAGTGGTCTCTCCGGAAGGCAGACAGGGGTGGGGATGGAAAAATGTCTTGGGTGGTGGGGTCGGATTGTAGATGGCAGAAGTGTCGGAGGATGATGCGTTGTATCCGGAGGTTGGTGGGGTGGTGTGTGAGAACGAGGGGGATCCTCTTTGGGCGGTTGTGGCGGGGGCGGGGTGTGTTGCGGAAATACGGGAGACGCGGTCAAGGGCGTTCTCGATCACTGTGGGGGAAAGTTGCGGTCCTTGAAGAACTTGGACATCTGGGATGTGTGTGAGTGGAATGTCATATCGTGGGAGCAGATGCGGCGAAGGCGAAGGAATTGGGAATATGGGATGGAATTTTTGCAGGAGGGTGGGTGGGAGGAGGTGTATTCTAGGTAGCTGTGGGAGTCGGTGGGCTTGAAATGGACATCAGTTACAAGCTGGTTGCCTGAGATGGAGACTGAGAGGTCCAGGAAGGTGAGGGATGTGCTGGAGATGGCCCAGGTGAACTGAAGGTTGGGGTGGAAGGTGTTGGTGAAGTGGATGAACTGTTTGAGCTCCTCTGGGGAGCAAGAGGCGGCGCCGATACAGTCATCAATGTACCGGAGGAAGAGGTGGGGTTTGTGGCCTGTGTAGGTGCGGAAGAGGGGCTGTTGCACGTAACCTACAAAGAGGCAGGCATAGCTGGGGCCCATGCGGGTGCCCATGGCCACCCCCTTAGTCTGTAGGAAGTGGGAGGAGTCAAAAGAGAAGTTGTTGAGGGTGAGGACGAGTTCGGCTAGGCGGATTAGGGTGTCGGTGGAGGGGGACTGGTCGGGCCTGCGGGACAGGAAGAAGTGGAGGGCCTGGAGGCCATCTGCATGCGGAATGCAGGTGTATAGGGACTGGACGTCCATGGTGAAGATGAGGTGTTGGGGGCCAGGACATTGGAAGTCCTGGAGGAGGGGGAGGGAGTGGGTGGTGTCACGGACGTAGGTAGGGTGTTCCTGGACCAAAGGGGAGAAAATGGAGTCCAGATAGGTGGAGATGAGTTCGGTGGGGCAGGAACAGGCTGAGACGATGGGTCGACCAGGGCAGGCAGGTTTGTGGATGTTGGGAAGGAGATAGAAACGGGCCGTGCGGGGTTGGGGAACAATGAGGTTGGAGGCGGTGGGTGGGAGGTCCCCTGAGGTGATGAGGTCATGAACAGTGTTGGAGATGATGGTTTGGTGCTTGGGTGTGGGGTCATGATCGAGGGGGCGGGAGGAGGTGGTGTCAGAGAGTTGGCGTCTGCCCTCGGCGATGTAGAGGTCAGTGCGCCATACTACCACTGCGCCACCCTTGTCTGGGGGTTTGATGGTGAGGTTGGGGTGGGAGCGGAGGGCTGCCCATTCTGCGGGGAAGATGTTGGAGTGGGTGAGAGGGGTGGAGAGGTTGAGGCGGTTAATGTCTCGACGGCAGTTGGAGATGAAGAGTGCGAGGGAGGTTAGGAGGCCTGGGGGTGGTCTCCAGGAGGAGGACTTGTGTTGGAAGAGGGTGAAGGGGTCAGTGGAGGGAGGGTTGGGCTCCCGGTTGAAGAAGTAGGCGTGGAGGCGAAGACGGTGGAAAAACTGCTCTATGTCCAATCATGACTGGTGTTGGTTGATGTGTGGTTGTAGGGGGACAAAGGTGAGCCCCTGACTGAGGACTGACCGTTCGTCCTCAGTCAGTGGGAGGTCTGGGGAGACGGTGAACATGCGGCAGGGCCGGGTGTGGCTGTCTCCTCTGGGGTTGCTGGCTGTGGGCGGAGCGATGAGGTCGTCGGCCGTGGGCGGGGTTCCGTCGGCCGTGGGCGGGGTTCCGTCGGCGTCGGCCATGGGCGGGGTTCCGTCGGCCGTGGGCGGGGTTCCGTCGGCGTTTGGAGGATCGGGTTGGGCGGCAGCAGCTGCGGTGAGGGTGGTGTGTGAGGTGTTGTACCTGGAAGTGGAGGTGGTGACTGCAGCAGCGGTTCCGGAAGTGGTGTGGCCGGCGGAGGCGGATGTGACGTCATCGGTGGGGTCCATGGCCGTGTCTTCATGGTCAATGATAATAAAATGTGAGGCTGGATGAACACAGCAGGCCAAGCAGCATCTCAGGAGCACAAAAGCTGACGTTTCGGGCCTAGACCCTTCATCAGAGAGGGGGATGGGGGGAGGGAACTGGAATAAATAGGGAGAGAGGGGGAGGCGGACCGAAGATGGAGAGTAAAGAAGATAGGTGGAGAGGGTGTAGGTGGGGAGGTAGGGAAGGGATAGGTCAGTCCAGGGAAGACGGACAGGTCAAGGAGGTGGGATGAGGTTAGTAGGTCGCTGGGGGTGTGGCTTGGGGTGGGAGGAAGGGATGGGTGAGAGGAAGAACCCGTTAGGGAGGCAGAGACAGGTTGGACTGGTTTTGGGATGCAGTGGGTGGGGGGGAAGAGCTGGGCTGGTTGTGTGGTGCAGTGGAGGGAGGGGATGAACTGGGCTGGTTTAGGGATGCAGTGGGGGAAGGGGAGATTTTGAAACTGGTGAAGTCCACATTGATACCATATGGCTGCAGGGTTCCCAGGCGGAATATGAGTTGCTGTTCCTGCAACCTTCGGGTGGCATCATTGTGGCAGTGCAGGAGGCCCATGATGGACATGTCATCAAGAGAATGGGAGGGGGAGTGGAAATGGTTTGCGACTGGGAGGTGCAGTTGTTTGTTGCGAACTGAGCGGAGGTGTTCTGCAAAGCGGTCCCCAAGCCTCCGCTTGGTTTCCCCAATGTAGAGAAAGCCGCACCGGGTACAGTGGATGCAGTATACCACATTGGCAGATGTGCAGGTGAACCTCTGCTTAATGTGGAATGTCATCTTGGGGCCTGGGATGGGGGTGAGGGAGGAGGTGTGGGGACAAGTGTAGCATTTCCTGCGGTTGCAGGGGAAGGTGCCGGGTGTGGTGGGGTTGGAGGGCAGTGTGGAGCGAACAAGGGAGTCACGGAGAGAGTGGTCTCTCCGGAAAGCAGACAGGGGTGGGGATGGAAAAATGTCTTGGGTGGTGGGGTCGGATTGTAAATGGCGGAAGTGTCGGAGGATAATGCGTTGTATCCGGAGGTTGGTAGGGTGGTGTGTGAGAACGAGGGGGATCCTCTTGGGGCGGTTGTGGCGGGGGCGGGGTGTGAGGGATGTGTCGCGGGAAATGCAGGAGACGCGGTCAAGGGCGTTCTCAATCACCGTGGGGGGGAAGTTGCGGTCCTTAAAGAACTTGGACATCTGGGATGTGCGGGAGTGGAATGTCTTATCGTGGGAGCAGATGCGGCGGAGGCGGAGGAATTGGGAACAGGGGATGGAATTTTTGCAGGAGGGTGGGTGGGAGGAGGTGTATTCTAGGTAGCTGTGGGAGTCGGTGGGCTTGAAATGGACATCAGTTACAAGCTGGTTGCCTGAGATGGAGACTGAGAGGTCCAGGAAGGTGAGGGATGTGCTGGAGATGGCCCAGGTGAACTGAAGGTTGGGGTGGAAGGTGTTGGTGAAGTGGATGAACTGTTCGAGCTCCTCTGGGGAGCAAGAATGCCACAATGATGCCACCCGAAGGTTGCAGGAACAGCAACTCATATTCCGCCTGGGAACCCTGCAGCCATATGGTATCAATGTGGACTTCACCAGTTTCAAAATCTCCCCTTCCCCCACTGCATCCCTAAACCAGCCCAGTTCATCCCCTCCCCCCACTGCACCACACAACCAGCCCAGCTCTTCCCCCCCCACCCACTGCATCCCAAAACCAGTCCAACCTGTCTCTGCCTCCCTAACGGGTTCTTCCTCTCACCCATCCCTTCCTCCCACCCCAAGCCGCACCCCCAGCTACCTACTAACCTCATCCCACCTCCTTGACCTGTCCGTCTTCCCTGGACTGACCTATCCCCTCCCTACCTCCCCACCTACACCCTCTCCACCTATCTTCTTTACTCTCCATCTTCGGTCCGCCTCCCCCTCTCTCCCTATTTATTCCAGTTCCCTCACCCCATCCCCCTCTCTGATGAAGGGTCTAGGCCCGAAACGTCAGCTTTTGTGCTCCTGGGATGCTGCTTGGCCTGCTGTGTTCATCCAGCCTCACATTTTATTATCTTGGAATCTCCAGCATCTGCAGTCCCCATTATCTCTTCATGGTCAATGGCGGCGGCGCAGGTACAGACTCCGGATTTGGGAGGCGCAGGAATCCTCTTGTGGGTGGCAGGGGCCCGTGAGTTGGTTGTACTTACGATTTTTGGTGTCCAGTAAAGCTGAGTGGAACTGGGTGTTCAGTCTGTAGATCCTGCGGAGGATAAAAAACAGCTGGGGTCCTGAGCAGGTCTGGGAGAGGGAGGCTCTGAGCTGGGGCTGGATTGCAGTGTGTGGAGGTGCCGGCGCATGGCTGCGAGTGTCTGTTTCAGGAGTCGCAGGGAGAAACGCTTCTGGAGGGACT